>NC_025697.1:17570357-17599616 GCF_000633955.1 Camelina sativa
TTTTTTTTTTTTTTTTTCTTTTGGTGGGAAAACCATGAGAAACCTCCCAGCTATTTATTAACTAAAATAATAAAAGTTACAAAGAAACATTGCGAGGACAAGCAAGTCCAGGTAAATCCTCCTGAAAAATCAAACTCACAACCGCTGACAGTATATCAAACTCGTGAAATCCTAAAGGTAAAGTAAACGCATAGGCCGCTAATTCATCCGCAAGGCGATTAGCTTCCCTATACACATGTGTAACACGGACCATCCATTCCCTTGAGATAAAGCCATGGTACAGACGTACCAGGAAAGAAAGCGGATGCGACTCACCGATCCTTGTCCGTAAAAACTCCACCACCATTGTCGAATCCACCTGCTGCTCCCCATATTCAATACGAAACCCCCACACCATTCACCCAGCTCGTTCTGAATCACCCCTCCGATAGTAGCCAAGCTTGGGTTCTTGCATGAAACGCCATCCGTATTAAGCTTATACCAACATGTCCCTGGAGGTTGCCAATTTGTCATTCGTTCTACCCTGGCGAGTGCTTCACGGATCTGCTTACTACGCAACCTAGCATCCAAAACCTCCTTTGTAGAGTCTTTAATGAACTTCACTCTATCCCTTCATACTCTGTTTTCCCCAAAAACATTCCCACATCTCCACCTCCAAGCCCACCAAACAGCCATGGAGAAAGTTATTGACCAGTATTTATCCTCCTCTCCACATACCCAAATCAAGTTCTTGTACAACCACTCGAGCAATGATAGCGTAAAAAAATCTTGTCTCTGTCTCGCTCCTACTATTCTGCTCCATTATCCTGTCATTATGGGACAGTCGTGGAGTGCATGAATAACAGATTCCACTCCTCCTTTACACACCTGACAAACCTTTGTATCACACAAGTGTCGTCGGTATCTTTCAGTGTTTGTCATGATAGCTTGATTCCCGACTAGCCAACGGAAGACCCTCACTCGTTCTGGAACCTCCAGTTTCCAAATAAACGAAAAAACTGCTTCATATTCTGACGCGGTGATCCATCTACAGCCAGTAGTACATACGTCGAACCAACAATGAACCAACCATCCGTTGTATTCCCCCAAGTGAGTCTATCACGCGCTCCAGTGACTGTATCCACTACCACCGCAGCAAGTTAGAGTCTCTGGTCTATAGAAACATAAGGCTCAATTCGGGAGAAATCCCAACCAACTCCATCCTTCCATAACTTGCGGGCTGTTAGCTTGTCAAAACCCCGAGGAAGCTCCGTAACTGCCAACTCAGATAAGGGTTGGTCTGTCAACCATCTGTCTGTCCAGAAAAGAATTGTTCGGCCATCTCCAATAACCCAGCATAATCTGTGATAAAGTACATCCCTCAGACTAATACCAACACTCCGCCAAGTAGACGACCAATTACTCTTCACCTCCAACCAGATAGTCTCTTTAACCTCACCGACTTTATATATGCTCCTTACAACTCTCGCCCAGAAACTTGCTTTATCATGCAACAGCCTCCACCCCAATTTGGCAATAAGAGCTTTATTCATCTCCCCTGCTTTCCTGATTCCTAAACCACCGTCCCACTTAGGCCTGGAAACAATGTTCCAAGAAACCAAATGCATCTTCCTTTTCACCTCATCACTCCCCCACAGAAAAGCAAGAGACATCTTATCCAATCGCTTCAAAGTAGAAGCAGGTAGCTTAATAGTACTCACTGAATGGACCAGAATGGAAGATAAAACAGCTTTAGTAAGCGTGATACGACCTTCAAAACTAAGCATACAACCTTTCCAGCCACTTTGCCTATTAGATAAACCTTCTCAAGAATTTCACCGAAAGTATCCTTGTTGATACGCTTCTGGAGAATTGGCATTCCTAAGTATTTTCCCAGCTCCCTGGTCGACTTAATACCACTTCCTTCACTGATCCGCTGGCCCATCTCCCGAGACACATTATCTTATAAAAAGATCTTCGACTTCTCCAAATTCACCTTCTGTCCCGATGCCAGACAAAACTTTTCCAATACACGCTGTATGACCCGGATTTGGCTCACTGATGCTTCCGCGAACAATATCAAATCATTAGCAAAACATATATGAGAAATTTTGGAACCACCTCAAGACAGGCTAATGGGTTTCCATGCTTTCACCGAAATCTCATGTTCAATCAGATGATAAAGTCGCTCCATACACAGCACAAACAAGTAAGGTGATAGAGGATCCCCTTGACAGAGATCTCTCTGGTCGAAATGCCTATGTCTTTTCCCCATTCCACATCACCTGCATAGAGGGTCCTTCAACACACTGCAAAATACAGTTGACCCAATTTTCAGGCAGTCCTGCAGCTTTCAAGGTATCTTCTAAGAAATCCCATCTTATGTGATCATAAGTTTTTTTTTTCTTACGTTATTGTCTTAACACATAATAAAGGTCAATCCGACCAAAAGGCATATAAAGGTGAGTTTGTTCATTGTTTCCTCCAGATGAAGGTTTTCAAATTTAGAGCTCTAACACCAATAAAAAATTAAACTCACAGCTCCAACGATTTTAACAGGCCTTTGTGAACTTCATTTGTTGCTGTTTCCTTACAAAATGTACCTTAAAAGTCTTTGTTTGTGACTTTGTGTAGTATATATTACTTCAAGAACTAAGAGATTGCATCCCCAGGATAAGCTTACTTTTCTTTGGTTCACCAAAATATCGGCCCTACATTATTTTGGGATTGTGGCCCCAATATTTTATGAGTCGGTTCTGATGATAAGTGTACATTTATGGCGGCATATTAGTGCAACAAATGGTGATGGACGACCCTTCATGATTATTATCGACGTGATTTCTCACCCACACCCATTCTTTTTAGAGCACGTTGTCACTTGTAAGTGTTCTAAACATCACCGTTCATACTTTTAAATCAACATTGAATTAATTCAATGCTTCCAAAACAAAAAAAAAAATGTTGAAAAAATATTCAACCCAATCAACTTTAATAAATTATAAAAAAAAAATTGAACAAATTTGGAACTTTTGCTATGTAACTATAATTGCTTTCAAAATTTTTATACTTTGAATATTATTATTGGTAAACCAAAATTTCTAAAAATTAAGCATCTCAATTCTCAACAGAACTAAAATAATGATTTAATGTCATTACCAAACTTCATCATAAACATATAATTAAGTTTGACTCTTCAATCGTACAAGACATATAATTTTAGGTCTAATCATGTTTCTTGACACTGATCAAATCAGCCAATGCCTCAACAAAGTTATCCACGTAACCAGCAAATAGTCCAGGACTAACAAGAATCTCCTTCAACTTGGCGTGGTTACTCCTCACTAGCTTCCCGACGTCGCTTTCTTTATCCATCACAGACTTTATCGCATCTCTTAAGCTCTCTTTCGAAAACCATCCTGTTTTTTCCCTCGACACTTCTACAGAGACCTCAAATTCCTCGGTTAACAACCTTGTGAAGAGAACTTGATCACCTATATAAGGAATTAAAACCATTTGGCAATCAGTCATCAGACACTCCCAGATCGTTCCGGGACCACAATGGTTCACAAAGCAGCCTACTGATGGATGAGACAATATTAAAGGTTGCTGCACCCATCCTCCCCAAACTTCACCACGCCCCTTCACCCGCTCCTCGAACTCTTCTGGTAACCCTTCTTGGACTGTCGATGATCCTCTGGGTGGATTTACCACTAAAAGAAAGGGTAATCCTGTCAGCTCCAACCCTAAGCAGAGTTCTTGGAATTGATCCTTCTCAAGAACAGTTTGGTTGCCAAATGCACAAAACACTACTGATCCCGGTGGGAACCCGCTCGGAAATTGGCTCCAGTGTTCATCTAGTGGTTTACTTGTGTCTAGCTCAGGGAGCATTGGACCAGTCAAGATAACCTTCTTTTGGTATTGACTCGATATATAGTCGCAGAATTTGCCTTCGATTTCTTTGCATGTCCTCAGTGCAATGACATCACAGCTCTTAAAACCAATAGTTAGCAGATGACAAACTCTCTCGAAGAAGGTTGACATGGTATGAGCATCGTTTCCACGGAAGAACACCTTCGACGAAGGATAACCCGGTGGGATAACACCTAATGCACTACCATGGGCATGTGAATGAGCTACAGCTGTAGCAGATGCTATCATGTAACTCACACTCTTGATCATATGCTCTTTAGCCACTTCTGGAATCCAGTGAGCAAAATCGAAGAAAATCAAATCCGGTCTCAAAGCACGAACAGCAGCTTCAACCTGATCGCGAGTGAGATCCAAGGCTTCGGACAAAAAGTTGTCCATAGAGATTGAGATATCCGAGGTTGTCTCGGCACCAGCAGGGAGGCCATTGACATGAGGTATAGCGAGAGGGTGAAAAACAATCCTGTCCGGGAACAGGTTGTGATGTTCCAACTGTTTTTGAGCTTTCTTAGGCAGCAAGAAAGTAACCCGGTGACCTTTCTCAGCTAGTTTATTTGCAAGATGTAGAAAGGGAATCATATGAACAAAAGCAAACCAGGGGAACATAAAAGCATGGAACTTTGGCTCCATTTCCTTTCCCAAATTGTTAAAACACAAAACAAATTGTTAGAAGTATTTGCTTCTTTCTAGTGAAACACCCTTATATGAACTTGGAGACTGGTTTAATGAGTTGGGATATTTATTGAGAACTTAGTGGGCTACAGAAGCACACGTGTCAAAAAGAAAAAAGAAAAAAGGCTAATTAAGAAGTACATTACAAACACAAGTCACAAGAGAAGAGAGCCAAAGAAGAATAGGAGCCTTTTATGCATGTTCTACTCGTTTCTATCTATTAGTCTTTTATAATTTCTAAATGTGGATTTGAACTCCTCATTGTGAGGACTTATAAATTTAACGGCGATGAAGACCGGTAAAACATAAATTTTACTTCGTATGATAGACATGTATTTTTAAGTTTGGATGATAAAATAGATAAAAGTAGCTACTCATTGGATTTTTTTTAATGAGATCACAAAATGGTTTATTCTTTTCGATAAATCATTAATTTGATGACAGAAACATTTATTATTTATTTTATAACTAATAGTAGATGTGAAATATAATTGTCAAGTAAAACGTTGGAACAGTTTATAGTAAAACAAATTTCATACTTTATTTTATTAATTAATAGTAGATGTGAAATACAATAAAATTAAAATTCAGAATTATTTTATTTCTGTTAGTTTATACGAAGTGTCAACTAAAACGTTGGAACAACTTTTGGTCACATAGTTTTACGATTTGTATTATTTAGATCGCCCGATGCCGAAAAAGAGTTGTCACTTGTGCAATACGTTTTTTATATATGGTATCGAGTATGTCACAAGACAGTAAGTCACTTGTGCAATTAGATGATGACACTAGTCCCTCATTATGGAAATTCAGTTGTCTTTATTTAAAATTACCACATTTTCACGAATCTTCTATCATAAAATAAACCTTTTTTTGTTTGTTAAAGAACCTCACTATGAACTTGTAATGCATCTTGACATTATTTTCTTCCATCTCTCGACTCTCTAGCATCGATTAAAACAAATTCTATCTCAATTGCATCGTTAATATATTTTCACCTAAATATATGTCGACTTCGGTTTAGTAACATCGTTTAAATAAATAAGACTAACGGTTATAAAGTATTATACTATTCTTCTCGATAAGTGTGCCTGAGACCTTTCTGGCGATTTGGCGATTCTCTTGTAAATCGTCGCCGGGGTTCGGCCTCACGCCGTTCGCCGAGAAGTTCCCCCTTTCTCCCTCTTTTTCCTTTCTTGTCGCGGTACATCTCTTGCTATTCTAAGGATGTCGGATCCGCCAGATCCCCCTGACTCCTCTTCTACTCCTTCGTCGCAAACCCTAGATCCCCTTTCCACCGCAACTCTAGTTTCTCCCCAAATCTCCTCCATTCCGAACTCAGTCTCTAAGACTGTTCTTCAGTCTACAACTCCGACTCAGGCGGAGCGGTTTAAGGCCTCTCTACGCAACCTAAAAAAGATTGACTCACCGGTTACTATAGAGGATGGGATCCCAGTGGTCCAAGCCCCTGCCTCAATTCTTCTCCAGACTGCTGATCAATGGAAGGGTCACATAGTGGCTAATTTCCATGGCTTAATCCCTCCTTCGGAAAAAATTTACTCAGATCTCAATCCAGTGTGGGGCAAGTATGGAAACATAACCATCCGCCAGGTCTCGGAAACGTCTTGCCTCATTCTGATCCCCTGTGTGAAGACTCGGGATTGGGTTCTTCAAGTGGGTTACTGACAGGCTGGGAATTGTGCTTTTAATGTGTACCCCTGGTCCGCTGATGCTTCTCTCCAGGCGCAAGAACTCACGACGGTGCCGACTTGGGCAGTACTTCATAATGTCCCGCCTCAGATGTATTCATTCTCGGGTATAAGCGTGATTGCGAGTGCTATTGGCGAGCCAATACACACGGAAAAATCAAGACTCGATCCATATTATCTTGGAAACACTAAGGTAAAAGTGGAAATTTCTCTGGATAAGTCTCCTCCCACGAAAATTATTGTCAGAGATGAGCTTATGAACTCTGTTAGGGTTAATGTTTCATACCCACGATTGCCTCCGAAGTGTTGTAACTGTGATAGGTTTGGCCATCTCTTAAATCGCTGTCCCAAACCGCTTATGAAGAAGAAGCCTGGATCCACTATTACCGCAGGCTTCAAGGCGGGTGGAGTTGCGACAGCTAACTCAAAAGATCTGCTTGGTGCTGGTTTGACGAGCAGTCACTTAGAACCAAAACCTGGTGATTCCAAGGAGGAGCCTAGTGTTGCGGGTTCTCCTACCGAGGTTCTGAGACCTACTAAAATTCCAAAGTATGTAGTCCCTGTGCCAGTAAAAGCAAAAGAGAGAAGTAGAAGTACCCCTCCAATCGAGCGAGTAGTCAAGCATAAGAGTGATGACTCCATGTCAACTACAACTCAGGAGATTGTTAAGGCGTGGATCAAGGAGAGAGATGTTTCTAAGACTCTGGTAGTGCAGGAGAAAGTTAAGCAGGTCGAGGAATTCACTGTCGAGGATCAATGGATCGAGGCTGTCTCAAAAAAGAAAAAAAAGGGTAAGAAAGCTCAGGGTTCAAGTGAGAAGCAGAGCTCCATGCCGGGAGTTATGAGTGTCAGAAAGTTTGCCAAGATGGAGTCAAAGAAACAATTTGGTATCCAAAGGAGTGAGAAGAAGCTTCAATACCGGAAGCCTTGTCCAGAGAAATATTTGATTTCCTCTCTTGCGTCAGGTTCTCAGCCTAATCGAGGTAGTTCCTCGGTTAGTGGCTGCTAGTCCTTGAAAGAGCTTAGCTCTACCTTCGCTTTTGGGTTTTTGTGGATGACAAAGGTTTTTTGTTGGAATATTAGAGGTTTAAATAGCTTCTCTAGACAACGGTTTGTTAGGAGTTGGATGTCTAGAAACAGACCTCTTTTGGGTAGTATTTTGGAGACGCATGTCTCGGAGGAGAATGCGGATCAAGTTTTCCGGGCCTCCTTTCCAGGGTGGAGAGGAGATTATAACTACCTTTTTGCGGAGAATGGCAGAATATGGGTGGTTTGGGATCCATCTATCTCAGTCATTTGCTATTATAAGTCTGCTCAGTTAATATTATGTGGTGTGTACATTCCGGAGACGGAGGAGAACTTCGCAGTTGCTTTTGTGTATGGTTACAATACTCAGTTACAAAGACGGGACCTCTGGCAAGAACTCACTTCCATAGCTCAAAGTTCTCCTGCCAGGGACTCTCCTTTGCTGGTGATGGGGGACTTCAATCAAATCCTTACTGCTAATGAGCATTATTCGGTCCTTCCACATCCCTTACCAATCTCGGGTATGTCGGATTTCAGCCTTTGCTTGTCAGAGAATGCTTTGTCAGATCTACCTAGTAGGGGTGTGTTTTATACGTGGAAGAATAATCAAGAGGATGACCCGGTTTTGAGGAAGTTAGACAAGGTGTTAGTGAATGACCTTTGGCGAGACTCCTTTCCAGAAGCTATTGCTGTTTTTGATCCTCCAGGTGATTCCGATCACTCTCCAGCTCTGGTTAATACGTGTGCTCCATTGGAGAGGGGTAGAAAATCTTTTAAATACTTCTCGTTTCTATCTACTCACCCTAGATTCAAAGAGGTTATGGCTTCAGCATGGTCGATGGAGGTTCCTGTTGGTTCTGCTCTATTCACTATGGCTCAGAAGATGAAGAATCTTAGGAAAGCTTGTAAGCAGTTGAATAGAGAGGGGTTTAGCAATATACAGCAGAGGGCAAAGGAGTCTTTGGAGCATCTCGAGTCTATTCAGGCTGACTTATTGAGATCACCATCAGATTCCTTATTTCGAGCTGAGTTTGTAGCACGTCAGAAGTGGATTTTCTTTGCAAGTGCTCAGGAGTCGTTTTATCGACAAAAGTCCAGGATTCGTTGGCTGGCTGAAGGGGATGCTATAACGACTTTCTTCTTTAAGTCAGTCATTGCTAACCAGGGTCGTAACTGTATTAAGTTTCTTCGAGGACAAGATGATGAGATAATCTACAATGTGGCTCAAATAAAGGATCTTCTAGTAGCTTATTACCAAGGGCTCTTAGGCACAGAGAACGCTGAGGTTCAACCACTATCAGTGGATGAGATCAGAGACCTGGTTCAGTTCAGGTGTATGTCTGAGTTAGCAGATCAACTCGTGTCTCTTCCATCTGTTGGTGATATTCGAAGGACAATTATCTCAATGCCAAAGTCTAAAGCGCCAGGACCAGACGGGTTTCCAGTGGAGTTTCTATGGGAAACATGGGATATTCTGGGTCCAACAATAGTCCAAGCGGTACAGGAGTTCTTTACGTCGGGTCACCTGCCAAGAAGTTTCAATGCTACTGCTATTACTCTTATCCCAAAGGTTCAGGGAGCAGATACTATTCCTCTATTTAGACCTATTTCCTGTTGCACCACCGTTTACAAGGTCATAGCAAGACTTCTTAAACAAAAGTTGAAGCTTTTCATTTCGGATGCAGTGCAAGGAAACCAGGTGGGGTTTGTCCAAGGTCGACATCTCTGTGAGAATGTTCTCCTTGCGTCAGAATTGGTCGATAACTTCCATGCTACTGGTCCCACTACTCGAGGTTGTTTACAAGTGGATCTAGCTAAAGCCTATGATAATCTCAATTGGCAGTTTTTGGTGAATGTATTGTTAGCCATTGGCTTACCTCCGCAATTCATTGGATGGCTCAAGGAATGCTTCACCAATCTGTCTTTCAGTATAGCGTTTAATGGTGAGCTCATAGGCTTCTTCCCGGGGAAAAAAGGCCTTCGTCAAGGTGACCCTATCTCCTCTCTACTCTTTGTGCTTGCAATGGATGTCCTCTCCAAGAAGTTGGATAAAGGAGCTATGGACAATCGATTTGGTCTTCATCCTATGTGCTCAGCACCGATAATTACCCACTTGAGCTTTGCTGATGACATCCTAATCTTTTTTGATGGTCAGCAGTCCTCATTGGAGGGTATCCTACAAATTCTTGAGGAGTTCAAGGTTGAATCTGGATTAGGGGTGAATAGAGCCAAGACAGCGTTGTACTTGGATGGAGGGGACTACTCAGCAAATCAGCAGATAGCTGACAATGCAGGGCTTGTTCAGGGCTCATTCCCAGTCAAGTATTTAGGGGTCCCCCTCTCAACAAAAAAGATGTCTAGACAAGACTATCAGCCTCTCCTGGATAAGATCACGGCCAGGTTCACTTCTTGGACTGTTAGACGATTGTCCTTTGCAGGTAGAACTCAACTGATCCAGTCAGTTATTTATTCTACCATCACCTTTTGGGCATCTATATTCATTCTGCCTAATGGTTTATTGGAAGAGATTGAGTCTATGTGCAATGCGTTCCTATGGAAGGGTTCAACTGAATCAGCAAGGGGGGCGAAGGTATCTTGGGATTCAGTCTGTACAACTAAGGAAAGCGGTGGACTAGGGTTGAAAAGATTGGTTCATTGGAATAAGATTCTAAGCCTCAAGCTGATATGGTTAATCTTTGCTAAAGGGGGCTCTTTGTGGGTTTCATGGGTAAGAAGACACCTAATAGGTAATCACTGCTTTTGGGACCTTAATGGTTCTACCTCAGGTAGCTGGATTTGGAGGAGACTTTGTAAACTCAGACCTTTGGCTAGACCATTTATCGTGTGTGAGATTGGATCTGGGATAACCTGTAATTTCTGGACTGACAATTGGACTTCTTTGGGACCTCTCCTGGAGATTACGGGTCCCTCGGGACCTAGAGTTTCAGGATTGCCACTCTCTTCTGTTGTTGCGTATGCGGTGGTTCATGGTCAATGGTGGATCTCAAACACCCGTAGTCGCAACCCTATAATACAACTGCTCAAAGCTTGCCTCCCTTCCACGCCGTCACTGATGCCTCTTGACGATAATGCAGATGATAGGTTTCTCTGGAAAATTGGGGAAGCTCCCGCCTCTGATGTCTTCTCAACAGCGGCAATTTGGGATTTCTTATTCCCTCCGGGTACCAAAGTGGACTGGTTCGAATCAGTTTGGATCAAAGGCAGGATTCCAAAGCACTCATTCATCACTTGGCTTAATGCACGCCATAGACTCCTAACAAGGGATAAACTAGTAAGGTGGGGTTTCTCGGTTCCCTCAGTTTGTCTGCTTTGCAACAACCAGGATGAAACTCGTCAGCATTTGTTCTTCGATTGTTTGTATTCTAGAGAAGTATGGAAGTATTTTGTTGATAAGGCTCAAGTCACTTCTCCCACTGATTTTGAGATCAGATCTAGGTGGTTGAAGAGTCCTTCGAGGGATAAAAACATAGCTTTTATCCTTCGGTTAGCCTATCAAGCCTCGGTTTATCTTATTTGGAGAGAACGCAACACTCGACTTCACTCAGCCATATCGAGACCAGCCTCAGTTCTGATATCTCAAATTAAAACCATCCTCAGACTTCACTTAGGTCCTCTTACGCTCAAGCAACGGATTGTTCCTCCGGCTCCTACCCTTTTAGTTACTTGGTTTGGAGTTTTTCACTAGTAGTACTTTTTAAGGTGTGTAATGTCTATCTTTTATGTAGGTGTTACTCTTCAAAGGAGGCACTGCTTGTATGATTCCAACTTGTGGACCGAATGAATTATAAAGATATTGTTAAAAAAAAAAAAAAAAAAAAAAAAAAAAAAAAAAAAAAAAAANAAAAAAAAAAAAAAAAAAAAAAAAAAAAAACATCGTTTAAATAAGACGGTTAATTGTTTTTTTTAACAGTGGTTAAAGTAAAGAGGGTTAGAAAACATGGTGAATATGTGGTTGAATTAAAACAAACGGTTAAATAATAGATACGATTAAACAAGCGTTGAATAATAAAAATATTATTGTAAGAAAAATAACCCTCGAAATTAATTATTATGGTTGATGAAAAAGTACTATTTTCTGTCAAAGGAAAAGACCTGTAATAACTCTCTGCATTAATTTTCTGTTGATGAAAATGTACTATATTGTTGATAATAAAGGATACATGGATCGTTAAACTAATTAAGGCTATTTAGATCTAGCTTTGTTCATCTTATTTCTTAGTTCTGTTTGTTCTTAATGCATCTTATGATCGTCATTTTAGAAAAATACTTAGGTTCTTAGGATGAACTTTCTTGTTCACTTCTTCTTTTTCAACCAATCAGAATCTTTTATACATTATCTTGTTTAAAAAAATAAATCAAAATTAAATTAAAAAATAATACATGTTAAAAAAACAAATTCTGTATAAATTTTTTAAGGAAAGTTAAATATTGGTTTGGTTTAGATTTTTACAATTGGAATGAAATGATGTATCGGTTTGGGTTTACAAATAAGGTGATTAAGATTTAGATTTTACAATTCAAACAAAATTATATGTCAGTTTGGGTTTACAAATGAAGTAGTTAGGGTTTTGATTTTACAATTAAAATGAAATTAGATGTCAATTTGGGTTTACAAATGAAGTGGTTAGGGTTTAGATTTTACCAATTGAAACAAAATTTATATGTCGGTTTGGGTTTACAAATGAGATGGTTAGGGTTTAGATTTTACAAATAGAATGAAATTATATATCGTTTTGGGTTTATAAAAAAGCAGTTTAAGTTTTGAATTTTATAATAATGTATACAGATTTTGTTTTCTTATTTTATAAAGAGGTCAATAAATAGGTTCTTAAATGTATTATGACATATCAGATTATCATTGGCTAAAATAAGGAGAAGTGAGCAAAGGGGTTCACCTTAGGAGTGAACCCAAGAATTGTTCGTCATTTTATGCATCATAAGTGTTGTAAAGTCACTTGTAGTAGCCTGGATAAGCGTGTTACAACCTGCGATAGTTGAGTTGTAAAACTTATCAAACCTATTAATCTCGCAGTTGCATGCTATTTTTTTTTTTTTTTGGTAAGGGAGGAGAGATAATGTCTCCCACTTTTGTTCAAAAACTAAAAAAATTACAATCGAACAGAGCGCAGGACCGCAGTCCCATTCATATACGCTACAAGAATAGAAGTAAAAAAACTAGGACAAACATCAAATGCATGAAAACCTAAAGGCAAAGAAAAAGCATGGGACAAGGAGATGAGGCGCCCTTTATCAAAGTGAGAAGAGTAAGGGTAAGGTCGTGCCTTATGAGAATACCTCTTCTTCTTCACCAGAAGTAGGACAAGGAGATGAGGCGCCCTTTATCAAAGTAAAGCGCAAGAATAGCAGCCGCAAGGCTGCGAGTACTTAATCCTCTATGTAAATATCTTTTTTGGATGGAACATTCGGGGCTTAAATAGCCATAGGCGTCAAGAGATGACAAAAAGTTGGATTAATATCCACATGCCTCTTTTTGGAGCTTTTTTGGAAACTAAGATACATCCTACTCACTCGGAGAGAATTAGTAAGGCGATCCCCAATGGTTGGAAGTACTTTGGTAACTTTGACAGCCACAACACGGCAAGGATTGTAGTTGTCTGGGATCCAAGATTTTCAGTCGTTATCTATCATGTCTCTGCTCAAGTTGTCACTTGTGGATTCTTCCTTTTGGCAGAAGGTATTAATCTCACAGTTTCCTTTGTCTATGGTTTCAATTTAGTTGAGGAAAGACTACCTCTTTGGGATGATTTGGCCTATCTCCACTCCTCTACTCCACTCTCCCGAAGTCCTTGGGCAGTTGTAGGGGACTTTAACCAGATACTCAGAGGTGAGCATCACTCTGGCTACCCGGCTGTTGATGTTGATCTACATGGAGTGTGTAACTTTGAACTTGCCCTACAAGACTCTAACCTTTTCGAAGCTCCCACGAAAGGCCTTCCCTTCACGTGGTGGAACCACCAGGAGTCAAATCCTGTCTCTAAGCGTATTGACCATGCTCTTATCAATGAGCATTGGGCGAGGAGGTTCCCTGATGCTTATGTGGAATTTCTCGAGCCTAGTCAGTCGGACCATTCCCCGTGCTTATTCTTGGTTCCCTCTCTGCATCGTCCGATCAATAGGCCTTTCAAGTTCTTCTGCCATGTAGTGGACCACCCTGACTACGCTGCTGCAGTTGAAGATGAATGGTCTGCTCCATCAATCATCGGATCTAGCCAGTTTAAACTTGCCTGTGCATTGAAGCTCCTCAAACCATGTCTCCGAACACTAAACAGGAACCACTTTAGTGGCATTACATCTCGGGTTAAGGAGAAAGAAGCTGNGATCTAGCCAGTTTAAACTTGCATGTGCATTGAAGCTCCTCAAACCATGTCTCCGAACACTAAACAGGAACCACTTTAGTGGCATTACATCTCGGGTTAAGGAGAAAGAAGCTGAAGTTGCGGACATTCAACGGAGGTTGCTTTCTTCCCCTTCGGCTTCTTTGGCTAGGGAAGAGAATATAGCATCAGAGGCTTGGAAAACACTGAAGATAGCTGAGGAAAAGTTCTTTTTGCAAAAATCTCGAATTCAATGGCTACACCTTGGGGATATGAACACTGCTTTCTTCCACAAGACGGTAATTCAGCGAAACTCTCAGAACCAAGTTCATTTTTTTGTGGATGCTGCAGGAAGGAAGATCACATATCCTATGGAAATGAACCAACATGCAGTCGAATACTTCACAACAGTTCTTGGGACCATGGATCTGCAGTCTTCGCCTGCAACTATTGAATACTTGCAGGACCTACTCCCCTTCAGATGCACGGCAGACCATGCTGCAAACCTGTTGCGGGAGGTAACAGATGAGGAGATACGTGACACTATCTTTGCTATGCCCTTGAACAAATCACCGGTACCAGACGGCTACCCGGTTGAGTTTTACAAGTCGGCTTGGTCAACTATAGGACAGGATCTTACTTCTGCAATTAAAGAATTCTTCCGCAATGGTCGTCTCCTCAAGTATCTTAATGCCACTATCATCGCTCTAATTCCAAAAACCCCTGAGGCTTCTTCACTCGCTGACTTTCGCCTCATCAGCTGTTGCAACTTGGCTTACAAGGTCATCTTGAAGATCCTAGCGACACGGCTGAAGCCTCTACTGCTACAAAGCATCTCTCCTAATCCGGCTGCTTTTCTAAGTGGTCGTAGCTTAGGTTAAAATGTCCTCCTGGCTTCTGAACTTATCCGCAATTATGAGAAAGCCTCATGTAGAAGAAGCTCTCTCCTAAAAGTTGACATTCGTAAAGCCTTTGACACGGTTTGTTGGGACTTCGTTCTTAAGATCCTAAAGGCCCAAAACTTCCTTCCGCTATTTTGTTCCTGGATCAAAGAGTGTATCTCTACCCCTAGGTTCTCTATTGCCATTAATGGAGAGCTGGCTGGTTTTTTCAAAGGAGAGAGGGGTCTAAGCCAAGGTGACTGCATTTCTCCTTATCTGTTTATCATGGTTATGGAAGTCCTTTCACGAATTTTAGATGTGGGTTCAGTGCAAGGCAAGTTCTCAGCACATCCAATGTGCTCCTCTCCCTGCCTAACTCACTTAGCATTCGCAGATGATCTATTGGTTTTCTCAGATGGCTCACAGAGCTCAATGCAGGGTATATCTGAGATATTGCAGTGTTTTCGTTCACTCTCTGGGCTTGAAATGAACCCGGCCAAGTTTGAACTGTTTCTTGGAGGGTTTGATGATGAGGAAGCTGCTGCAATCTCGGAGTCAATCGGAGTTAAGCTAGGTGCTTTTCCATCTCGATGCCTTGGCTTACCCTTAAGCCCTACGAAGTTGTCTCTGGCTACTCTTCGGCTGTTTCTCCAGAAGATTACCAATAAGTTGCATTCGTGGACAGCAAAGTATTTGTTCTATGCGGGGAAAATACGACTCATTGTCTCTGTTATCTACGGGAAAGTAAATTTCTGGAGTCAAGTTTTTGTCCTCCCAAAGGATTTCTTCAAGAAGGTTGATTCTCTGTGTGCTGCTTTCCTGTGGAAGAATGCAACATCATCTGCAAGAGGGGCTCGAGTGTCTTGGAAAGATTTGTGTAAAACTAAAGAGGAGGGTGGTCTAGGACTACGGTCTCTTGAGAAGTTTGCAACAGTCTTCAGGTTGAAGCAGGTGTGGTATTTATTTGATCGCCCTGGTTCGCTATGGGTCAACTGGCTTCACCACAATATCTTTGGTCGGCGGAACTACTGGCTGATGGAACCATCTCCTCGTCTGTCTTGAAACTTGAGGAAGTTGATTGAGCTGCAACCTACCGTTAAGGCCCTGATAAAGTGTCTTGTCAGGAATAGAATTCGAGCCTCCTTCTGGTTTGACTCCTGGACAAGTCTAGGCCCTCTTATTGACTTGTTTGGTCAATTGGGTCCCAGGGAACTTCGTATAAGAAAGGAAGCCACGGTGGGGGAAGCTACTCGAGAGGGACATTGGTTCCTTCCCAATTCTCGGTCACCTCAAGCGGAGCAGTTACACATCTATCTGTCCTCTCATCCCCCTCCAGATCCATCACGAGGCTCAGACTGGTATCAATGGAGGCAGCCCTCCGGATCTTTTTCGGGAAAATTCTTCGCAAAAGGTACATGGTTGCAAACTCGGGACGTTTCGCCGCGAGTACCATGGCACAAAGCCGTTTGGTTTAAAGAAGTTGTCCCACGGTTTTCGTTTATCCATTGGTTGGCTGCGCTTGGACGACTTAATACGAGGGATAGGTTGAGGAACTGGAGATTGAGTGTTCCTGATGCTTGTGTCCTTTGCAACACCGGTCTGGACACACATGATCATTTATTCTTCCACTGTGATTTTTCCAGAGCTATTTGGGTGGGGCTTGCAGGAAGGATCTCACCGAATCCTCCTACCTCCTTATCGTCAACTGCCTTTTGGGTTTTGGGGATTGCATCAACTCTGCCCGCTTTGCCAGTAAGATTCTCAAGCTTCTATTGCAAACATCCATCTATTTGATATGGAAGGAGAGGAACCGTAGAATTTTCTCGTCGGAAGCTTGTACCCTTCATACTACAAAGTCTACTGTCGATCGTACCATGCGCAACCGTCTCATATCTTTCTCGCCGGAGGATCCTGCCGCCACGGCCTCTCTCCTTGGTTACTATTTTGGTTGTATCTCTAGCCCACTCTAATTGTGGCTAAGCTCTTATATTTTAAAAAAAAAATATAATGTTCCTTTGCTCTCTCTATCACAGAGCTAGATATGTTTTTTAGGTTTCATTGTAAAATGTAAACTCTTTTTTATTGGTATAAAATTTTAATATTAGACTAAAAAAAGAAAAAGCATGGTTAGCCAAGCTATCAGCAAGATAGTTGCATACGATTGTTTAGTAAGTAAGTTGCTAGACACATGTAGTCGATTTACCACAGCCACATGTTTTGTAGTTCATGTATAGTAAATGATTGACATTAAATTTCCTACCATAAATCAATCCATGTTACCCTCAGAATTCTTCGTAGCCTAACATTTTGTATATTGATATTTCAATCGCTTATTTCACATTTTCTGTTTATTTTCGTCGTAAAATCTCCAAATAAAGACTCTTATTTTCTTTTTTGTCTTATCTTTGTACCCCTCTAAGAAATTTTGTAATCTATTAACTGTTCACATGCATTTTTGCAGTTTTTCGTGTGGTTTATAAGCTAAAACTGGATGTTAAAAATCACAGACATCAATATACATCATTTTATTCGTCTCACTATATAATACATAAAGGAGACATACGAAACTAAATGATTTCGATTTCGAACTTTAGAAAAGCATATATACTTCTTAAGACTTTCATAAAATAGAAAAAGTGTTCACGACAATGCCGTGCTTTCCCTCAGGCAAAAAGGGCAAATGCCCTAGGCCACAAAAAAATATATTAAAATTTTAGGCCACATTTTTATATAAAATGTAAACTAATATATTTAGTTAATTTGATATAATTTGTTTTTATATTGTAAACTTTACATTAGAAATTGTATTTTTGAAAATACTAGAAATTTCATTAAGATTTTCTTATCTAGAAAACATATTCCCTACTAATACAAAATAACAAAGTCAAAATAATAGTAAAAAAAAAAAGAATAACTAATAGTAGTCTATGTAGAAAATTACTATTGAACGTTTTGACTTAACAAAAATGATTTTAATTTATAATATTGGCTTTTATAATTATCATTTTATTTTTATTTAGTATTAAGATAATTTTTTACTAAACATTACAAACAAACAAAAAATTAGCCCTAGGCCTTTATAAGTGTGAGCACGGCACTGGTTCACGAATTAACACATCATCATAAATTTATAAATATCAAATAGTTTGAGTTTTAATTTCATTTTCTTGAAATTATTTGCTGATTTAATCAAGTAAAAAAAGAAAAACAAAAATTTAATAAAACTGGAAAAGAGATTAATACTCGAAATGAAAAAAAAGTGTGTATATATATATATACATATATATTTTTAAAATATTTCCAGATTGTCTATTAATCAACAAACTTAAGCATAACCAAAACTAAACCATAATCGTATTTCCAACAGTATCTAAACAATAATTATATAAAACGGTTAAAAACCAAAACCATAACTGTAACCGTTAATTAACTGTAACCGTTAATTAACTGTAACCGTATCAAAACTGTTGGTTAATGAAATAATCTGATCTAATTTTTAATATAATAATTAACTATTGATCCCATACTCACTAACATCATAACATTATTCAATTCAAACAGCGGAACTAACCAACATTAAACCAGCAATAATCCAATATTATCAAGAAGCAATAAACCAACAACCTATCATCATTCTAATTGAAACGACCCGACCCATTTTTTGTTTTAGATATAATATTAAACTAGTGATCTCATATTCGCTAACACCTAACCCCAATCAAACAACAACGGATAACATAAAAAGATACCATTAAACCAATAACCAATAAACAAATAACAAATTTCTCACAAACAGTAATAAATTAACCAACAGAGTCATGAGACAGCAACCTAGCAACCTAGCAACATTCTAACGAATCAACTCTAGCAACCTAAAGAAAACCATAAAACACATCAATGAGCCACTAGAACATAATCCTCTTCATCGCCTTGATCTCACGATCCCACTTTGCCTTTACCTGCACCACATCACATATGACATGCGTGAGTATTATCATAAATATTCTGTGAGACGATCTTCCCATATGAGATGCGTGTGTACACTGGGCTATACACACAAGCGAAAAGACAATCACAAACAACATACAAAACAAGCAAACCAGACAATGCGTATAACTCTGCGAATTTGCATCGACCGACGCACGCCTTGCGTCGATCGATGCACTCCTTGCATCGACCAATGCAACACCTCCTGCATCGACCGATACACTCCTTGCATCCATCGATGATGTCGCGCGTCACAACGCCGAAATTGAGCTCCTCCATCTCCTCTCGGCTTCAATACACCGAAATCGCCTCCAAATGCCACAAAACTCACAAGGAACATCCGCAAGCAATCAAACAAGCCAATAACAACCAAAAATCATAACAAAACAACCATCAATTCGCTTAGATTAGCCATGGTCACGCACTCACCTTTGAGAATGACGAAAACTGGATCTAAACTCACGAAAAGTCTCCTAGAAAGCTCTTAACACGATCCCAACCACATATCTCCACTCCACTGGAACAGATCTTGCAAACAATGACCAAAACTCTCAAGAACTCTTAGAACTTTTCTCTCATTTTCTAACTTTCTGGAAAACGACCAAAAGAGGCCAAAGTTGTCGAGCATCCCTTTAAATACAAGACTATAGGGTTTTCCCAAACCAAAACGCAAGAAAACGAGCGTTTAACTTAAATCATCTCGTAGAAACCGACCTTGCATCGATTGATAAACAACCCAAACCGGAATTCCGGTTCACGGGCGTTACACTAATGACCCACTCTAACAATCTAATAGAACACAGACAACACGTCAACGAGCCACTAGAACATCCTCCTCTTCATTGCCTTGATTCCACTATCAAAAACAATGAGATGCGTGAGTATTACCAGAAATACTCAGTGATGCAATTCTCCCATCTACTGGGCTATAAATACAAGCGAAGATAAAAACATAAAAATATATAAATACAAGCAAACCAGACAACTCTGAACAATGGTGTCGACCGACACTCCTCGTCGTCACGCCCTTCTGGCATCAGTTGATGCTTACTGATGTTTCTACCAAAACCCTCCTAATGTTGATTGACGTAGTCGTGCAAAACATCGCCGAACACGATCTCTCTCTACTTCTCTCGGCTCCAACCATCGCCACAACGTTCGTGATGCTAAATACGACCTCAACAGGACACAACTACCACGACCAAGCACAAACAAGCACACAAGCAATCAATCACACAAAATCACACGAAACACACATCTAATCGCTTAGATAAACCATTATCCTGCACTCACCTCTAGGCGTTGAGTTCCCCCTTTTATACACAAGCTCTTGGATTTGCATAACAAACCGCATCGAATCGGAGAAAAAAAAAGAAAAGAACTAACCCGAGCAACAACCCTAGAGTGGTGTCGACCGACGCCCTTCCTTGGCATCGATCGACACCCAAACCGAAAACTCGGTTCATGGGTGTTACAATTAATTGCATAGTTAAACCGTAACTTTTTAACCTTAATTGTTTTAAAACATAATAAAATATACTAATAGCTAATTATTTAATATGAATCATATAATATATAAATATATGAATAAGCTAAAAATATATTAATTAAAAATAAATATTATTACCCATATAATATCATCAAATAATATCAACCATATCATATCATCAAATATCTGTAATCGTATTTAACATAAATGCTTTAACCAGAACCATATTTAACATAAGGCTAAACAAATTTCTACCTATAACTAGTAGTTAATAAATCATAACCGTAATAACCATAAGCGTAGTATAAAATGCCTAAACATAGTCATCTATGACGAGATTCATGAAATTTGCAAGAAGTGTATCATCTTCTCCTCTGCATCGTCATCAACTGCATCACCACCGTCTATTTTTGTACACTAATAATTATTTTGTCTTCGATGGAACTTGTTTTTGTTCAACATAACTAAATGTATACTCTTGTATTCTGGGAATGAGACTAGTGAAGATATGTTCTGATTATGACAATTAAAATTTTGGCTAGGGTTTCAAGTATAGTTTTGACGAAGAAGATAACTAGATTCCATATCAAATTCCCAAAAAGAGAATTTTCGTACGATATAAATAATTAAATAAATATATACATATATGTTTTTTTGTTTACGATAATTATGGTTCACGATATACTTACATACTGTATATGTGCGGTCAAAAATTCCAAATATAGGCATATCTTAGTTTTTGGTCTATGACGTTACGTTGGGTTACACGCCTTAGTGATATTGGTCCCGTTGGTTACACGATTTATGTTTTACGGTTCACGACACATGTTGTGGTCCACGCTTTAATGGTTTTGGTCCACGCCACAGCGTTTGTCTCTGTGTTTTTGAATTATTATCCACATGCTAAGAAAGTTAGAATTCGTTTGTCTCAACGGCCAATCACGATGACCTGTTGTTGAAGTTTGAAGATGTTTAATATAAAAATATTTCCAAAATATTCAGAAGGAGAGATTCAGAAGGAAGCTACCTACTCTTTATTCGGTAAGGAGAGGTTCAGAATTCATCTTCATCACTCCTGCAGACATACACTAAAACATTAAAGCCGGTATGATCTATATATACGGTAAATTTTAGCAAGTAAAAAAAAGAACCGTTGTAAGCGGTCTGTTACATCCCAAGTGAAAATGTTTCAGATGAAAGCTCTAATAAATCTTGAGGTATGATCTACTTGGTCCAAGTGTTTTTAACACTTTAACTAATGCATATTGTTGGGTTTTCCAGGCCCAAACCAACTCTCCTATTAGTATAATATTGTCCGATTTGGGCCTAGGTGGCAAAGCCCGCATGAATTTCTTATTGGGCTCCTTCCCAAAAGACATCATACTAATTGGAGTTGGTCTTGCCTTGTATATTAAAAACTTATTTTCTAATCTTCAAATGTGGGACATTGTTTGTATCCTAACAAGCCTCCCCTCAAACTATGTACCACGATACTTTGAAGGATCCTTAATCATGTCATCTTTTTGAGAGATCCTCCCACATCGAGCACAAAGCCCACAACCACTCTCCTAGGTCCACTTTTCGACCTAGGCTCTGGTACCAATTGTTCGGTTTTCCAAGCCCAAGCCAACTCCCCTATTAGTATGATATTGTCCGCTTTGGGTCAAGGTGGCAAAGCCCGCACGGATTTTTGATTGGGCTCTTTCCCAAAAGGCTTCGTACTAATTGGAGTTGGTCTTGGCTTATATATTGGAAACTTATTTTCTAATCTTCAGATGTGGGACATTGGGACGTTGTTTGTATCCTAACGTATATATATATATATATATATATATATATATATATTTTTTTTTTTTTTCTTGGATATAATTTCTGGTTTTATCTAATCAGCCCAAAGTTTAACCCAAAAGAAGAAAAATCTAATCAGTCTAATGAAGATGAAATCACTCATAATTAATCTTAAGAAGGCTTTTTTACCACGAGGATATAATCAATACCGAACTTGAAATTGGTGTTGACTTTCCATGAGAGTTGCAAGACACCGCAAATCCTACAGACATTGTGGTTGTTCTCTTGAAACGCCGAGTTTGTGAATATAATTCTTCGAGATTGGAAGATAAAATTTCATAACTCATAATATCATGTGTGGCCTACACTATAGATGATTGATAAATGATTTGCTTGACGCTTGACATAAGTGAGTTGGATGGATACAAAACGTTAAAACAACTTTTTAAAAAATAGTTTAGCTTATTAGTAAAATAAGGTAAACTTATTTAGAGTGCAAATGGTAGTATTAGTTGAAGATTTTGAAAGAGTTGAATGAACATTCATCTAGTTTTTACTTGTTGAGATGAAAGAGTCAACCCATTTACGTTCAAAATTTGAAAATAAACAAATGTGAGAGTTTTGCTATGTAAACTACATCATTAAAGCATATTATACTTTGAAAACTATTATTCTTAAAACAATATTTCTAAAAAGTAAGCATCTGAACCGAACTAAAATATTGATTTAATATCATTACCAACCTTCATCATAAAATATATGTTTGACTCAAGAAGAACTCTTGTCTCGCCAGTCGTACAAAGCATATAATTTCAGATCTAATAATGTTTCTGGACACTAATCAAATCAGCCAATGCCTCAACAAAGTTATCCACGTAACTAGAAAACAGTCCAGGACTAACAAGAATCTCCTTCAATTTGGCGTGGTTACTCCCCACTAGCTTCCCGAGGTCGCTCTCTTTATCCATAACAGACTTGATCGCATTTCTTAAGCTCTCCTTTGAAAACCACCCTATTTTTTCCCTGGACACTTCCACAGAGACCTCGAATTCCTCGGTCAACAACCTTGTGAAGAGAACTTGATCACTTAAAAATGGAATTAAAACCATTTGGCAATCAGTCATCAGGCACTCCCATATTGTTCCTGGACCGCAATGGTGCACAAAGCAGCCTACTGATGGATGAGACAATATCAAAGGCTGTTGCACCCATCCTCCCCAAACCACACCACGCCCCTTCACCCTCTCCTCGAACCCTTCGGGTAAACTTTCTTGGATTGTCGATGATCCTCTCGGTGGCTTTACCGCTACAAGAAACGGTAAACCTGTCAGCTCCATCCCTAAGCAGAGGTCTTGGAACTGATCCTTCTCAAGAACGATCTGGCTGCCAAGTGCACAAAACACTACTGAACCAGGTGGGAACCCGCTGAGAAAATGGCTCCAGTGTTCTTCTAGTGGTTTACTTGTGGCTGGTTCCGGGAGCATTGGACCAGTCAAGAGAACCTTCTTTTGGTATTGACGCGATATAAAGTCGCAGAATTTACCTTCGATTTCTTTGCATGTCCTCAGTGCAATTACATCACAGCTCTTAAAACCAGTAGTGAGCTGATTATAAAGTCTCTCGTAGAAGATCGACCTGGTTACTAAGGCATGAGCATCGTTTTCACGGAACAATACCTTCGTTGAAGGATAACCCGGTGGGTGAACACCTGGTGCACCAGGGTCATGTAAACGAGCTATAACTGTCGCAGATACTATCATGTAACTCACACTCTTGATCTTATGCTCTTTAGCCAATTCTGGAATCCAGTGAGCAAAATCGAAGAAGATAAAATCCGGTCTCAAAGCACGAACCGCAGCTTCAACCTGACTGCGAGTGAGATCTAAGGCTTCGGACAATAAATTATCCTCCGAGATTGAGATATCCGAGGTTGTCTCGGCACCAAGAGGGAGGCCATTGACATGAGTGACTGTGAGAGGGTGAAAGAAAATACTGTCTGGGAACAGGTTGTGATGTTCCACCTGCTTTTGAGCTTTCTTAGGTAGCAAGAATGTAACACGGTGACCTTTCTCAGCTAGTTTGTTTGCAAGATGAAGAAAAGGAATCATATGACCAAAAGCAAACCATGGGAACATAAATGCATGGAATTTCGAATCCATTTCGTTTCCTCAAATTGTAAAAAGAAACAAAACAAAACAACTAAACGAAGTATTCAAGAATTCAAAAACAAGTATATGCTTCTTTTTTATCTTCGTCTCTTACTCTGATTGTTGTGCAGTGAAACACCCTTATATGAAACTGGAGACTGGTTTGGTGGATTAAAGTATTTAGTGAAAAGTTAGTGGATTACAGAAACACATGTGTAGAAGAAAAACAATTGGTTAATTAAGAAGAACACTACAAAAACTAAGTCACAAGATCACTACTCGAGAAGAGAGCCAATAATTCACTACAAAAATAAACAAGTCACAAGAGAGAAGCAAGAAGAACAGGTGTCAAAAGGAAACAATAGCTAATTAAGAAGGACACAACAAAAAACATGTCACAAGACAAAGACAGCGAAGAAGAACATTACAAAAATCAATCACAACGGATCCAACAATAATTAAGAATTACTTCTTTGTTTTTCTTTTCTTTGGCCACTTGCTTTGATTCTTCTTCATTGAAATAGGACAGATTAGGGGAATCAGGAAAACATTAGGTGAACTTTGACTGAATTGAATCATATGACCAAAAGCAAACCACGGGAACATAAAAGCATGGAACTTTGATTCCATTTCGTTTCCCAAATTGTAAAAACACAAAACAGCTTAGTGGACTACAGAAGCACACACGTGTCAGAAGAAAACAAAATATCTAACTAATAAGAATACTACAAAAACAATTAAGAAGAGAGCCAATAATTCACTAAAGACAAACAAGTCAGTCACAAAGAGAGCCACAGAAGAACGGGTGTCCGAAGAAAAGAAGGGCTAATTAAGAAAAACAAAACATGTCACAAGAGAAGATAGCAAAGAACAACATTACAAAAATCAGTCACAGTACACTGCAACAAATATGAATTGATAGCAGATTATAATAGCACAATTATTATAACCGCTACTAAAAGTAAAATGAGAGTTTGTCAAATAGACTCATAGCGGAATGAGTATGACCAAACTTGCTTGTTTCTAGATGAAAAGCAAGTATGTGACTCAAATGTAACATACCCAAATTTAGTTGCAGCATCAAGTCAATAAATTACAAGATGCTCTTGCGAAACTGAATAGTCCTGTAAGTCTGTGTCATTATATTAATGGTCTAAGAAAAATGGTAACTAATTATATTTCTTCTCATTTTACAGCGTCAATTTTCGAAAGTTGGTGAACATTCAGCACCAAGAGTAAGCGTTAATGTATAATGACATTTGTTGATGTTTGATATTGAAAAGTTAACAGATTCTAACTATTATTTTCAATAATATTTGTAGAGTGTAAACCAAAAACCGCAGCCTAAGTGCATTCTGTATGATTGGTCTGGATCTAAATTCAAAGTAGCTGAGGGTCGTATTCTGTCTTTTGATCACATAGACTTCATCAACAATGTACCGTTGGGACCTAATTCAGTGAAGGTGTTGGTTGAGACGGCTTTTGAAGGAGTTGCATTTTTTTGGAGACCTGCGCCAAATATGTTTAGTATTGGTGAAGATGTAGGAGAAACTATCTATTGAGCAGGATTTAGAACCATAAGACATTTCGCCTAAGGTAACGTTTTCTTAATCTGATTGATTGTACTTAGGAATTTGATCTCTACGTTTTAGTGTTCTTAAATCTAGTAATATTTTTCTATATTGGACTTATTTTGTTTAGCAAAGCCCAAATACAACTTCCATGAACAAGTGCAAACTTCTACATTGGCTATCAAATGATGATAAACCTGTTACTGAAGGCCGTTGGCAGACTAGTGATCCCAAAGCTTTGGTGAATGACCTTCCTCTTGGACCAAATGCCATTAAAGATTTTGTGGGTGCAATTAATGAACCTGATATATTTCTTTGGCGGTCAATCATAAAAACTCTCAAATCTTCATGACTCTTTGAAGTTGTTTGTAGCATGGCCATTCAAGAGAGTTTTATTCGAAGATTTAAGTATTGAGGCATCATCTACAACATCTCCTCGTACGCAGTCACAAGTACTCACTCCAGCAGCTCATGTGAAGAGTTCAAAACCACTTTCACAATCTCCTTCAAGTTCATCTCAGCGGGTAAATTTCAATGTTTTTGTTACTTATAGAATATGTTATGATCGTTAGCAGTGATGCCTTTGGTACCCCATACATATTATTTATACTATGCAGCATACTTCTCCAAAACGGATTGTCATGGAGTATCAGAAGTGCAGACTGCTGGACATTACATGTTAGAATAGGGTTGTTCCAGAAGGACGTTGGTTTTCAAACAACCCAGAGTAGTTAGTGCATTTTGTTCCCTTGGGTCATAATGTAGTCTGTGTGTGGATTGATGTAGTGAAGGTGCCTGATGCCAAGGTTTGGAGGCCTAATTTTGCTATTGATTGTATGGTGGATGCTATTGGTACCACTATAGCATGGTCTGAAGAAAAAATTGTCAACATTTGATGTCGAGTAAGAACCGTATGATTTTCTACTTTCGTTGTTGTGGCAAATGAGACTTGTGTTCTTTGTTTGGGATTTATGGAATTGAATTGTATGCTCATTGCTGGGAAATAACAATGTTTGATATTTTCTATTATGGAATACAATTTCAGCTTCATCACAGGATTTTATACTTTTAAATTGTAACTTCATGTGAATATGCTGTATAGGGAACAATTTATAGTAATCAGAAGAACAACCAAATTGATCGTTATAGCTGTACACTCACTTAGTAGCAAATAATAAAAGCTACAACTCAGATACAAATAGCTCAACACCAATGCTAAGAGAAATAATCAAATGGCATTAACATAGAGCTACTAAAAATTAAATCATAGCAAGAAAAGATTGCTACGTTTAACGTATATATAACAAGCAAAAAGTACTATTATATAATTAAATATAGCACGATATATGTGTTATTAATCACTGTAATATAACATTTTAAATATGCTATCATAGGATACCCTACGATAGCGACTGCCCAAAAACACTATCATATATAGTTACTCTATTATAACGTTACTTTTTATAGCATACATGAAAACGCTATAATAACCATATCATAACATTAATCATATGCTATTAATAACCATATTTGTTGTAGTGGTTGGAGGCAAAAATAATTAGATTTACTCCACACAAAAACCCACAAAATCATCAATATTGACAACTTTACATGCATCTTTTACACGTTTCTACGTTAACAAATATCAAATTTTCATAATTTGAAAATGTGGATTTGGACCATGTTGGAGACTTACAGATTTAACGGCGTGGATGACTAATTATTGTTTACTTCACAATTTTCTAATTAGTTAAAAGATACAATTTCTAAAACTAGCCACCTAAGGGGTTTTAATGTATAATATCATAAAATGGTTTATTTAATTATTTAGATAAATCATTTAATTTGATAACATAAAATCATTATTTATTTTATAACTAATTGTAAATGTGAAACATAATTGTAGTTATTTTCTATTATTAGTTTATGTGTAAATGTAGACATTTATACATTATTAGACGATTTATATATACATGTCCAAGATTCTTGTATAGTGTGTAAACTTTTTATAAAGACATGTGACTCATATATACCAGCAAAGGTATAATCAATTTGGCTTGAGAGAGAGACTACTACAAGATGTCTAAAATTGTGCAACTCTTTGCCTCTCTTAACATAGAAAATATAATGAAAAATTTGTTATAGTGTTGACATTTTTATGGATGTGGTTGTTTGCCTGTCGTTGGAGACATAAACCAGCGTCATCGATAAAATGTTGTTCGTTTGCATGTCGTTGATCCATCATTCTATCGCAACGACATAAGTTTCTAATTTAAATTTTATCTTTTTCAGATTAGAGTTTCTATTGTTGATAACTGCGACTAGATTATTTGAAGAAGTTTCATCTTATTTTCTATTGTGTAAGATGATGATTCATCTTCTCAACATTTTTTTCTTGATATCAAATTAAGAGTTCTTTCGCTTTTGCTATGCATCTCTGAGAATTCAAGTGAGTTCGGATTTATAATTGGTTTATATTTGTTAATGATTTGATTTCTATAAGTCATCAGGACATAAATTTCCAATCAAACACTTGATGGCTCCAGACTGGGCTGGGCTTCCATTTACTGTTGTTCAAGATGCCAAAAGCGGGAAATTGAAGAAAGACGACAAGGCAGGGCAAGAGGCCTTAAAAAAATATGTTTCGATCAGCTGAAGCATGTAGAAGAATTCGGTGGGATTCTCACTTCCATAAAGATGGAAGTCGATGATAGTATTGGAATGAGTTGGGAGATGTTTGTTCTATGCCCTCACTCTCTATCATTTGATTTTCTAGCTATTTGATGTTTAATTGCTTTGTATTTAGTGTGTGCAGGGTGTGAAGCCTTTACCAAATGATATAACTGATGCACATTCTCACTTATACTATATGTGATCATTTCCATCTTCTGTTTCTCAACCTTCATGCATCATCCAGGTTCATTTTTTGTTCCTAGATTATATCACATGATTCTAGTAACCTATACTCCTCTGGTGATATAAGTTGCAAAGTGCATCTATGACATCAATGTATGAGATAAGCTAGAACAACCTGGTTCAAGTATGAGTTGTGTAAATTTTTTTGACAAATTTAACTTGTCTTCCGTGTTGGGAGTTGGTTCTCAGCTCCATCATGAGGCCCGGCCCATGAGATCAGTAAAATCCCAAGGGAAAAGGAGCATGTTCCTAGAGTGTCGATAAGGTATTTTGGTTATTTCAATGGACAAACCGATACAATGTCTTATAAATACTGATGTACGACACCGCAAAAGGGGATCGAGAAAAAAGGGAAGAAACGGTTAGAGAAATAACAAGCAATTGATGGCTGACTCGTCGATTAGATAAATTGGACGAACCATTCGAGGTCGTTCATCTTTCAATAGCATACAACTCTCGTCGTGTCTAACTCTTCTAGTTAAGCTTTCTAACCTGATTTTTACGAGCCTCGGCTTATATTTATAAAGAGAATTTTGATACCTCTTTCCACCAAACAAATCTCTAATTGTGACCGATTTGGACATCAACATTCCGCATTCTCACTTGTTCTATATGCGATCTTTTCCATACTTTTTGTCAACCTTCATGCATCACCTAAGGCTAAGCAATGATTTTGTTTCTTCTGTAGGTCACTGTTCTTGGAACTTCAGGACTCTCAGGGTCTTACGTGGAGCAAAGGGCATAAAACTGAAAGAGAAGATCTTAAATACGTACAAAATTGTTATGTTTTTTTTTTTTTTTTTTTTTTTTT
>NC_025697.1:17600644-17660650 GCF_000633955.1 Camelina sativa
ATCTGTGCCAATAGAGATCGAAAGGTACGAACCTGGGACAAGAATAGGATGAATCATGGCCCGAAAAGGACGATGGTCATGAATCGATAGTCGATGGGACTTGGAGAGAATGGAGAGTTCGAGACTACTGAAGTAGTGAACAGATGTTTGAACTGAAGAAAAGGAAGTCCTTGTCTTACCTTGTAGATGATGCAGGCATGCAAGTTTCTGGATTAAAATGGGAAGATCTCGGTATTAAGTCTAAGTGACAGTCCGAGTGATAGTGGGAGTGAAAGTCCTAGTGATGGTGATAGTGATAGTGAGAGTGATAGTGAAGTAGGACTATCCGGAAATGGTCGCATCAGTGAATGATGGATTGGGCCGATGGACGAGGATGGATCAATTAGATTATGTGCCGATGGGTGGCCCGGGGAAGGAAACCCGAGAGAAATGGAAACTCGAGGAAAAGGAAAAATTAGTAGGATAAGGATAGATGCGAAAAATATGGAAGTTGGGGAACGATAGGGTTTATCGTTTTGGGGCAACTCAAGGCAGTTTAGTCGATCCTATATAAAGGATGGAACCCTTAGAGAAATTCTCTAGCATTCGCATAAGACCTTTTGAGCAGCCGCAAGAGAAAGAGAGAGAGAAAAGAGTTTCCATCGAGTTTGGCCGAGTTTTCCCTAAGTGTAGATCGAGAAAAGTACGATAAGTCTTCTTCCACCTTGATCCGTCGATAGTATATGGTTCATACATCGATGATTAACGATGTAGATCTGTCCATGTAGAGGCGGGTATCGGAATTGGGCATAGGAACCAAGAGTTTAACACTGTAGGTCAAAACCGAAGGTGAGTGCGTGACTGTGGCCGAGTTCTGTGGTCGATCTCTTCACCGATGGTTATTTAGTCTTCATTGCTTGCTTGTCTTGTTAATGTTTTTATTGCAATAATGGGAAGTTGGTCTAAACGATTTGGACAGCTATCCCATGGTTCTTCGACATGCATGACTTGATTAAACTAACCTATGTTGGATTGAGATTATTGAACTGAGCCTAGTGAGACGGGATGACCGCTCCACTAAGCAAACTTGTTTGCTTACGCCTCCTTTTATGGACACAGTACTTTGGTGGGGGAGCAAACCCGATTGAGGCCAATGAATGTAGAAGTCGCCTTGAGAGGAGTTTTGACTCTGTGCGTTGTCCGATGGAGTATCGGAAGGACATCGCTACCCACTACCTGTTTGGAGAAGCCCATGCGTGGTGGACAGGCATGGTAAGCCATATGGCCAACCCAAATTTCTCTTGGGAGACTTTTCGTGGGATGTTCCTTGCGAAGTATTTTCCGCCGGAACCTCTTGATCGTCCTTAATCGGAGTTCTTGAACCTGAAACAAGAGAAGCGGACCATGCGAGAGTATGAGATCAAGTTCAACCGGCTCAAGAGGTATTGAGGATGAGCAAGTCCATATCCGTCGGTTCTTGCGGGGCATGAGAGTAGATTCAGAACTATAAGAGCCTTGCTGAGTTGGTGGAGAAGGCAGCCATGTTGGAGGATGGACTGGCCGAGGAATCTAAGCAACACTCCGGTGGAGTCACGGTGTAGCAGGCGCCGGTGACAAAAACTGAAACGGGTAATGGAACCAAGCAGACCACGAGTAAGGCTTCAGGCAGTGTACGTGTGTGTCTGACTTGCCGTAAGAGACACTCGGGACAGTGCCGACGCCATTTCGGACGAAAGGACCACATGGCCAGCAACTTTCTGCACAAAGGAAACGACACACGAGTGTGCTACCAATGTGGACAGGCAGGGCACATCCGCCCAAACTGTCCGCAATTGGAAACGCAAGGGCAAAAACAGGTCAGCGACGTGTTGCCGTTGCCGCCACCGCCGAAATGGCGGGCAATTATGCCTCAGGTGTACTCGATCACGGACGGGCAGGTGGAAGCGAGCACTTCACGGCAGATCACTGGTAAGTTGTAATACTCACCTTAGTGGAATTTTTGCGTGCACATTGCGTGTGTGTGTGTCTTGTGTGTGGTTAAGTTCTTAGCAAGCAGCATTGTGTAGGGACCTTACTTATGGGCAGTGTGGAAACACATATTATGTTCGACACCGGGGCTACGCATTGTTTTGTGAGTCCGAGTATGATTGGTAAGGGCGGATTCCGGAAGGAGTCCGGAGACAATTTCGGATGGGTACAAGCAGCGGGCGGCCAAGTGATGATGACGTACGGAGTAGTGCGGAACATTTCGGTCATGGTGTGTGGTATGGATATGCCAGCGGACTTAGTCATATGTCGGGTGAAGGCACACTTGGACTGCCACCGCGGGCGAGTACTGTTTGAGACGGTTAAGGGAATGGTCGAATATTAGGGCATCAGGCCATTACCGGGAATTCTGTTAGTCTCGGCAGCTCAAGCCGAATAGTTAATCAGTAATGGGTGTGAAGCGTACCTAGCTTCGATCATGATAGAAATAAGTGGGTACGGGTACAGGGTTGCAAGATATACCGGTGGTACGAGAATATGAGAGGCTGTTCGGACCCCTGTCCGGACTACCACCAGCACAGTCGGATCCATTCACCATCGATCTGGGACCCGGACTACCAACGCCCCCGCCGCATTCATGAAACTTATGAATAATGTGTTCCGAGAATACTTGGACGAGTTTGTGATTGTGTTCATAGAAGACATCTTGGTTTACTCGAAGAATGAAGTGGAGCATGCCGCACACTTGAGAAAAGTACTAGAAAGGTTGAAGGAGCAGAAATTATTCGCCAAGCTTAGTAAGAGCAGTTTTTGCAAAAGGGAGATAGGGTTCTTAGGACATGTGCTATCGGACAATGGAGTGTCCGTGGACCAGGAGTAGATTCGGTCCATAGCAAAATTGCCTAGACTGCAAAACGCCTCGGAGATCCGAAGTTCCCTAGGATTGGCCGGCTACTATTGGCGGTTTGTCAAAGGTTTTGCGAGTATGGCACAACCGCTGACCCAACTAATGGGAAAGAATGGAAAGCCGAGTGTGAACAGAGTTTTTCAAAGCTCAAGGCCGTATTTTGTTTACACGGACGCATCTGGTCGAGGGTTAGGGTGCGTACTAATGCAGAAAGGGAAGGTAATCGCTTATGCCTCTTGACAACTAAGGCAGCATGAAGTGAGTTATCCGACCCATGACTTGGAGATGGCAGTCGTAGTATTTGCACTAAAGATTTCGCGGTCCTACTTGTACGGTGGGAAGGTGAAAATATACATGGATCACAAGAGTTTGCAATACATCTTTACTCAGTCAGAATTGAACCTACGACAGCAAAGATGGATGGAGTTAGTCGCGGACTACGACTTGGAAATCAGTTACCATCCGGGTAAGGCCAATTTAGTGGTGGACGCCTTAAGCAGAAGAGGGTCGGCCATTAATGTCGAGAGAGACGTGGAGAACCTGGTTGGTATGATCAGAACCTTGCGGTTGAATGTGTTGACGGAGCAGTCGGCACCGTTAGGCCTTGGAGCCGCGGATCAAGCAGATTTGTTGACTAGGGTGCGAGTGGCACAAGAGAAGGACGCAGATTTGATATGGATGTCCAAAGCAGACGGAACCGAGTACGGGACATCGAACAACGGTACCATTTTGCTTAAGGGTCGAGTGTGCGTTCCACTGGACCAGGACTTGCGTACCGAGATCCTTAAGGAAGCACACCAGTCCCAATTGGCGATCCATCCCGGATCCACCAAAATGTACAAGGACCTGAAAAGGTATTATCACTGGTCGGGTATGAAGAGAGATGTGGCCAAGTGGGTTGCAGCTTGTCCGACGTGTCAACAGGTTAAGGCGGAAAACCAAGTTCTGGGTGGGTTGTTATAAAGCCTACCGATACTCGAATGGAAATGGGACATGATAACCATGGATTTTGTTACCATTTTGCCGACATGTGACAAGAAGGACGCCATATGGGTGGTCGTGGACCGATTAACAAAATCGGCACACTTTATAGCCGTAAACAAGAAGGACAAGACTGAGAAACTGGCTGAAGTGTACGTACATGAGATTGTATGATTGCATGGTATTCCGGCAAGTACAGTATCGGATCGTGATTCCAAATTTACCTCCGGACTTTGGAAGGCTTTGCAGAAGCGTTTGGGACGCGACTGGACATGAGTATGGCCAATCATCCGCAAACAGACGGACAGTCCGAATGTACTATATAGACACTTGAGGACCTTTTGCGAGCAAGTGTACTGGACTGGGGGAGATAATTGGGACACGCATCTTCCGTTGGCGGAATTTGCTTACAATAATAGCTTCCATGAGAGTATTGGCATGTCACCGTACGAAGCTTTATACGGTCGACCTTGCCGAACATGATGTTCATATATTTTACCCTGTTTTTCCTTAATATATTCACATCTTTTGCATCATTTGCTATCCTTTTTGACCATTATTGCATAGTTTTAGGATTGTTCTTGCATTAGAGTGTAGTTGCATTGCATTTGCATCTTTTCTTGCATAAACAGGTGATTTTGGAGCCTAAGGAGCATGGAAGCAATGCTGAGGAGAAGTGAAGCAATCATGAGGAGAAAGCAAAGGAGTTAAGGCTGGAGAACCAAGGTCCGGAGTCCCACTCGACTGCCCACTCGACCAGACACTCGACCGTGTGCTGAGAGTGACTCGACCGAGTGGAAGGAGCACAAGAAAACCCTACTCGACCGAGCACCGGGTCGAGTTGGCCGAGCCGCCTGACTATTTTTTCTTTTAGCATTTTTAGGGCTTCCTCTCCTTTTTCCTATTTAAGGACCTTGTACCCTGCAGCCACAAGGGAGCAGCTTTTTAGATATTCTCAAACCTAGTATTTTATCGTTTTGGGGATTTATGCTTTTTGCACTTTTATTTTCTTAGATCTTGTACCTCTTTTGAAGGAGAAAACACAAGATTCTTCATACTTGTTTGTTTCATAACTTTCAAAGTATCAAGAATTCGAGTTTGATTCCTTCTCCAATATTGTAGATCTCTGTTTTATCTTTCTAATCATGCAAGTTTCGTGTTTTTCTGGGTTTATGACTTTGCTGTTCATCATGTGTGATTGTGAGTAGTTTCCTTAGCTCTTAGGGATGGTTTAGGCTGGATGGATGTTGTGGTTATTTGATTTGGTCAAGATTGATTGTTGTATATCTCTTCTAGACTAGATGTTCTTAATGCTGATCCTATAACTGAGAGGGTAGGGTTTGATCTCAAGCTTCTTAGCATCACACCAATGTCTAAGGTGCATAGATAAGGCTAGATCTAGAGATTATCATTAGGCTTGCTAAGAGATTAGAAGTCTTGTTTGATTATTGACATATTGTTTAATGCTTGCTTGTATAGATTCTTTACTTTGTGAGAACAAGTCTAGAAATATATGAGCTTGATTGTTTTTGCCATGAGAGTGGATTAACATATTCTTAGAGATTAATGTCTAGAGATTAGTTCATGTTGATTGAGGTTTATTGATCAAGTTAGATAACCACAACCTAAGTTCAACCCATGAATCCACCCCTAAGACCTTCCTTGTCTATTGATTTCTTAGTCTAAATCTTGTTGTTTGATCGTTGTTTGATTTACTTTTGTCTTGCTATGTTTTGTCTGCATTGCTCTGTTTTACGTTTTTGCCCAGATCGACCCTGCACTCGATCTACACTCGATCGAGTGCTTGCTCGAGTTCATTCCCAGCACTCTTGTTTATAATTTGTGTATGTCCTGTCTTGTTTCTTATTTCATTCTAGTTGCATTTCTGTTGCAGTCATTTAGTTTCCTGTTCATTACTTTCCTTGCATTAGTTCATTACCTACATTACTATAGTTTGATATCTGTTCTAGTTTCATTACTGCCATAATCATTCTGTTCCATTACATTTAGTATCTTGTCCATTCAGCTTTTACATTCTGCATTTTACATTCTGCAATAGGTTGTTAGTGACAAACACTCTCTATAATTGGCTTAACTTAGACAAGTATTGCACACCCTGATTGCTTGCATTCACTCATTTAGGATTGATACCTCTTATACTACAATTGCAAAAGGGGAATTGAAACACCTTGCTTTCACTATTGTTCATCATCATATCATTCATTCACATTCCATTTCACACACACAAGAAAGATACTAGTTTCAATTTGGCGTCGTTGCCCATTTGAGTGTTTATTTGTGACAATTAGGGTCTATATTAGTCTAAGATTAAGTTCCTTTATCCCCTTGTTCGCTACTGATCTCGATTCTTCTACTGCTTGTTTGTGATTGAGTTTCAGGTACCAACTCGACCTTCAACTCGACCACCACTCGACCGAGTGAGTGCTCGAGTTCATGATCGAGTCAGAAGCCGGATATAAATATACCTCACCTCCCAGTCGACTCGACCATCCACTCGAGCCTGCGCTCGACCGAGTGCCTGTCCGAGTCTGTACTCGAGTCTGTTGATGCAAACAAGATCCAAGGGTCATCACAATCTTCAGAGACTCCTTGATCACATCAACCGACCACCAAGGGACCTGAGACAGCAGAGAACAAGAATCAATCAGGAACAAGAACAACAAGTGCTAATGGAGCAACAAGATCAACAAGCTCCAAGGGCAAGGAACATTGGTGCTGGGGATGCACCTAACACACACAACCAAAGAGCTGGTATTGTGTCTCCTACAGTTGCCAATAATAATTATGAAATCAAGAGTGGATTGATCTCCATGATACAAGCCAACAAATTTCATGGGTTGCCAATGGAGGACCCTCTAGATCACCTTGATGAGTTTGACAGGATATGTGGACTCACAAAAATCAATGGAATGAGTGAAGATGACTTCAAGTTAAGGCTATTCCCATTTTCCCTTGGAGACAAAGCTCATCTCTGGGAGAAGACTCTTCCTACTGGAGCAATAACATGGGATGCATGCAAGCAAGCTTTTCTGGCCAAGTTCTTCTCCAATGCAAGGACTGCTAGGTTGAGGAATGAAATCTCAGGTTTTGCACAGAGAAATAATGAAAGTTTTTGTGAGGCATGGGAGAGATTTAAAGGATTCCAAACTCAGTGTCCCCACCATGGATTCAGCAATGAGTCTTTGCTCAGCACTTTGTACAGAGGATTTCTACCCAAGTTTAGAATGCTACTTGATACAGCCTCCAATGGAAACTTTCTCAACAAGAATGTGGAAGAAGGCTGGAGTTGGTAAAGAATCTAGCTCAATCAGATGGTAATTATAATGAAGATTATGATAGAACCATAAGGATCACCTCCACTGATCAAGAGGACAAATACAAGCAGGATTTAAAGATGGTCAATGAGAAGCTTGACAAGATTCTCCTAAGCCAATCAAAGACCATCCAATTCATTGGTGAAGAAGAAGCTATAGTCCAAGAAGGAGATAGGGAGTTTGTTGAGTTGTGCTACATGCAAAACCAGGGAGGATTCAAAGGTTACAACCAAGGAGGATTCAAGAATAACAATCTCTCTTATAGGAGTAACAATGTGGCTAACCCACAAGATCAATTCTACCCTCCTCAACAGCCTCAACAGCAACAAAACTATATACCCAAGCAGCAACAACAGGTGTTCCAGCCCCAATTGTGTCCCCCACCAGGGTTTCAGACTAACCAAGGCCAGGAACAAGACTTAAGAGCTATGATGCAACAATTGTTGGTTAGGCAAGCCAATGGAAAGCTTGAGGAGGCTAAACAATTTGCTGAGTTGAACTAGCGGTTAACATCCCAGTATAATGATCTCAACATGAAGTTTGAAGGTCTTAACTCTAGAGTGAAGTATATGGAGAGCAATATAGCATCTACTTCAGCTCCAAAACCCACCCAACTCCCTGGAAAAGCTGTTCAAAATCCAAGGGAGTTCACAGCCAAAGCCATTCATGTCTATGAAGAAGAAGTCACTGAGGACAGTGAAGTCCAAGCTGGGGAGGATTCATCATTTTTTGAAGCCCAGAATGAAGTATTTGCAAAGCAAACTAAATCCGGCAGTGAACTCGACCCACCACTCGAACACACACACGATCGAGTGGGTGATCGAGTGACGGATTGAGCTGAAGTCTCCGAAGCTGATAAGCCCATTAAGTTCATACCTCCTCCTTACAAGCCTCCACTACCATTCCCAGGGCGTTTCAAGGCACATAAGCCTAAGGAACTAAGGGAGATCATTGAGAAAAAAGAAATGATGGCTTTGCAACAAGAGGAAGTGAAAGCTTTGAAGGAAGAAGTTGTGATTGAGAAAAAGGAAGTAATGGCCATAAAAGAAGTTATAATTGCTTACCAAGAAGAAGAGAGAGGACCTGCCTTGGAACAGTATGATCCATATCCTCTCTATAAGGATTTTTTGCTTGAATTGTCAAAGAAGAAGGCTCATGCTTAGGATGAGAAGGATCTTGAGGACCTTGGAGGGATTATCATCCCAATTAAACTTGAGGATCCAGGTCCATTCTATCTGCCTTGCTCACTTAGCTATCTTCACTACAACCAGTGTTTATGTGACTTGGAAGCATCTATCAGTGTGATTCCCTACTCTATAGCACAAAAACTTGGGCACACTGACTTCAAGTACACCAACCTTCACATATGCCTATCTGATGGGTCAAACAAGGATGTAGTTGGTAAGCTGGAAAACATTCCAGTCAAGATAGGAAAGGCAAGAATTCATACAGATTTTGTGGTTCTAGAGATGGATAAGGAGCCTGAAGATCCTATCATTCTAGGGAGGCCATTCTTAGCCACTGTTGGAGCTGTTATAGATTTTAAGGAAGGTCTTGTGACCTTGAACATTGCTGAGAGGATAACCATGAAGTTTAGCATCTATAACCCAACCAACCTACCCACCATTGATGATCAACCTTTCACTATCAAGGACAAAGGAGGTCATGAAGTTTTAAGTGAAGTGGCAACTCCAAGGGCTAAGCTCTCTTTACAAGAGGAATCAATGGAAAAGCTCAAGGGTTCAGTTCAAAAGCTGACTGAATTGGTGAAGGATCTCCAAGTCAAGCTAAACAAGAGGTCTTTGAGGAAGGCAAGACCAAGGCTCAAAATTAAGAAGAAATATGGTTTGTGTGTTAAGGGTGAAGTGATCAAGAATCAACTTCTCAGTGATCATTAGGTGACAGGGAGGATTTCATCACCTCCTTGGTATCTAAATCAAGCCTAAAAAGGCATCAAAAGTCAAGCTTAGTGACTTTAAACAAGCTCACTAGGGAGGAAGTCCCTAAGGTATCTCTGTTTATATTGCTTAGGATTTTTTTTTGGTATTTTGATTTGTGTTTTGGTGTTTTCATGGTCAGGGAAGCAAGGGAGTTTAATTAAAAGAAGAAAAGGAGATTCGCAGTCCAACTCGACCCCCCCCCCACTCGACCATGCACTCGACCGAGTGCCAGTCGATTCCCATCGTCGAGTTGCCTCCATCTCCCCCTCAAAGTCACCAAACAGACCTCAACTACACTTATGAGAGCATGAATGAGGATGTGGACAGCTTCTTCCAGAATCCATGAGGTACCAATATCACCTTCCTTGTAAATATCATTGCATTTGATGTTGTGTTTTGTTTTTAGTCTTGAATCCTCTAGCAAATTTCTTTCACACAGAGGACTGTGTGATTTAAGTTTGGGGGAGGGTTTGAGATAGCATTTGATGTTGTGTTTTGTTTTCTTATTTCAAATTTTTAGCATCATCATGTTAGTATTTGCATAGCATCTAAGGCATAGAAAACCCCTAAAAATTTGAAATTTTTTGCAAAAATCTTTATAAAAAAAGAGTGTTCATGTAGTTTGCATTGCATAATAGCATCTTGTTTAGCATGTTTCATGTAGGATTGTATAATATTTGCATTAGGGATCTATGATGAGTTTTGCCTTGTTAGCTTGTTTAATTCACTAGACTAGGATCAATGCCCAAGTTAATAGTACTTTGATGCTAGTTGAGTGGTTAGAAGCATAAGATTGAACCAAGCCTTGAATTCCTGCATTGCATTTGGTCTAAATTGAAGCATGTTGTGATTTGATGCCATTTCCTATTTATATGAACCTAATATTGACTTGTAATTATCAATTTGTGCATTGCTTTAAACTCATGGATACCATATACATATTTGGATCATCTTTCTCCTTTTTACCACTCTTGTTGATCCAAGTAGCTGATTGAATCATTAAAATCAGTTTCCAATACCCTTAACCAACCCTTCTTTCAAGCCATGTTTATTCTTGAGTGTGTAAGGCCTTTTTTGGGATTGAGCTTGGTAGAAAGTGTTAGGTTTGAACTGACAAGAATAATGCCTTGTGTAGTTCTAGTTTGCATTTTCCAAACTAGATAGGACTAGGTGATTTCATTGTTGGGTTTGGGATTTGGTTGTTTGAAAAAGAAAGAAAAGAAAAGAGGAAAAGAGAAAGAAAAGGTTAGAGTCTTTAGGAGGGGAATGTGTTTAAGTAAAATCAAAGTCTAGTGAAAGAATGGGAAGTATGATATTGTTTAAAGATGGTTTCAGTCAAAGAAAAGAAAGAAAGAAAAAGAAGAGTATAGCAAAATGCTTTTATGTCTTAAGAATAAGAAGAAAAGAGAACCATAGCAAATAAGTAAGAATCTCCCATTCCACTAGAAAGATCAAATAAGAAACCTCTCCTAAGGCTTGAAAACAAAAGAGAAAAGGGTATTTGAGAAGAGAAGAAGATAAAGGGTAGAACTAGGATCATTTGGGCTTAGAATGATAGGATCAAACACTTGGGTTACTTTTGGGTAGACAAGGTTTTGTTCTTGTATGTGTCTAAGTGTTCTTACCTTTAGCATTCTTCTAAAGCTCAATCCATTTTTTATGAGAGAACCTTGATATTGATAAGCCCCACTCTAAACAGAGACCATCATTGTCTCTAAACCTTTATTTCCAAGCCAAATGAGTTTAAAACATTGCATAAGATTGATCAATGTTCTTGATTAAATGAATGTTAAAGGAAATGGTTGATTTGAATGCATGTGGACATCTAAGGCTCAAATCAGTAAAGGTTGTGATAGGTTTGTCTAAAGTCTTTAAGTACAGCTCATTCAACTTGCATCATAGTACTAGTAACTTGGACATTGATTCTCGCTGGTTTATTTGCAAGCTTTAGGAGCTGAGATCCCACTTTCAACCCTCATCTACCTTCTTATGTCTTGCATATTTGCTTGAGGGCAAGCAAAGCCTAAGTTTGGGGGTGTTGATGTTCATATATTTTACCCTGTTTTCCCTTAATATATTCACATTTTTGCATCCTAGGCTATCCTTTTTTACCATTATTGCATAGTTTTAGGATTTTTTTTCATTAGAGTGTAGTTGCATTGCATTTGCATCTTTTCTTGCATAAACAGGTGATTTTGGAGCCTAAGGAGCATGGAAGCAATGCTGAGGAGAAGTGAACCAATCATGAGGAGAAAGCAAAGGAGTTAAGGCTGGAGAACCAAGGTCTAGAGTCCCACTCGACCAGACACTCGACCGTGTATTGAGAGTGACTCGACCGAGTGGAAGGAGCACAAGAAAACCCAACTCGACCGGTCACTCGACCGAGCACCGGGTCGAGTTGGCCGAGCCGCCTGGCTATTTTTTCTTTTAGCATTTTTAGGGCTTCCTCTCCTTTTTCCTATTTAAGGACCTTGTACTCTGCAGCCACAAGGGAGCAGCTTTTTATATATTCTCAAACCTAGTATTTTACCCTTTTGGGATTTATGCTTTTTGCACTTTTATTTTCTTGGATCTTGTACCTCTTTTGAAGGAGAAAACACAAGATTCTTCATACTTGTTTGTTTCATAACTTTCAAAGTATCAAGAATTCGAGTTTGATTCCTTCTCCAATATTGTAGATCTCTGTTTTATCTTTCTAATCATGCAAGTTTCGTGTTTTTATGGGTTTATGACTTTGTTGTTCATCATGTGTGATTGTGAGTAGTTTTCTTAGCTCTTAGGGATGGTTTAGGCTGGATGGATGTTGTGGTTATTTGATTTGGTCAAGCTTGATTGTTGTAGATCTCTTCTAGACTAGATGTTCTTAATGCTGATCCTATAACTGAGAGGGTAGGGTTTGATCTCAAGCTTCTTAGCATCACACCAATGTCTAAGGTGCATAGATAAGGCTAGATCTAGAGATTATCATTAGGCTTGCTAAGAGATTAGAAGTCTTGTTTGATTCTTGACATATTGCTTAATGCTTGCTTGTATAGATTCTTTACTTTGTGAGAACAAGTCTAGAAATATATGAGCTTGATTGTTTTTGCCATGAGAGTGGATTAACATGTTCTTAGAGATTAATGTCTAGAGATTAGCTCATGTTGATTGAGGTTTGTTGATCAAGTTAGATAACCACAATCTAAGTTCAGCCCATGAATCCATCCCTAAGACCTTCCTTGTCTATTGATTTCTTAGTCTAAATCCTGTTGTTTGATCGTTGTTTGATTTACTTTTGTCTTGCTCTGTTTTGTCTGCATTGCTCTGTTTTACGTTTTTGTCCAGCTCGACCCTGCACTCGATCTACACTCGATCGAGTGCTTGCTCGAGTTCATTCCCAGAACTCTTGTTTATGATTTGTGTCTGTCCTGTCTTGTTTCTTATTTCATTCTAGTTGCATTTCTGTTGCATTCATTTAGTTTCCTGTTCATTACTTTCCTTGCATTAGTTCATTACCTGCATTACTATAGTTTGATATCTGTTCTAGTTTCATTACTGCCATAATCATTCTGTTCCATTACATTTAGTATCTTGTCCATTCAGCTTTTACATTCTGCATTTTACATTCTGCAATAGGTTGTTAGTGACAAACACCCTTTATAATTGGCTTAACTTAGACAAGTATTGCACACCCTGATTGCTTGCATTCACTCATTTAGGATTGATACCTCTTATACTACAATTGCATAAGGGGAATTGAAACACCTTGCTTTCACCATTGTTCATCATCATATCATTCATTCACATTCCATTTCACACACACAAGAAAGATACTAGTTTCAGAACACCCTTGTGTCTAACACAAGTAGGGGAGAGGAGCGTTTATGGTCTAGATTTTGTAGACGAGACGACCGCAAAGATCAAGATTCTGAAGTTAAAGATGAAAGAAGCCCAGGATAGACAGGAAAATTATGCGGATAAAGGCCGAAGAGAGCTAGAATTTCAGGTTGGAGACATGGTCTACCTCAAAACCGTGACTTATAAGGGAAAAGATCGAGTGACGTTGAACACCAAGTTGACACCGCGTTACATGGGGCCGTATCGAATCCTGGATAGGACTGGTCCGATGGCGTATAAGTTGGAATTGCCGCTGGCCATGGCAGATTTTCATCCGGTGTTTCACACATCTATGCTAAGGAAATGCATAATGGGACGGGTGAATGTGATCTCCAAACCACCGCCTGACCTACAACTGAACAAGACAATCATCGGACGACCAGTTCAGATAATTGGTACTAAGATGAGAGGGTTGCATAAGAAGAAAAAGCTGAAATTGATCGAATTGGTATGGGATTGTGAAGGAGTGGAGGAAATAACTTGGGAACCGGAAAAAGTTATGAAAGTAAATTTCAAGAAGTGGTTCGACAAGAGGGAAGTTCCTCGGAAAGAGAGCAAAGATTCGAGGACGAATCATCCTTAAGTAGGGGAGAAATGTAACGACCGGCTCTCTCGGAACCGGCGGTACGTGAGATGGTACATACGCGGTACGTGAGATAGTACATACGCGGTACGTGAGATGGTACGTATGCGGTATGCGAGACGGTACGTACGCGATACGTGAGATGGTACGTACGCGGTACGCGAGAAGTGCCGAGAGCGGTACGGCAACCAGTGCCGAGAGCGGAACGGTAATCTGTGCCAAGAAGTTGAGAGAGCTATACGGCAATCTGTGCCGATAGAGATCAAAAGTGGTACGAACCTCGGATGAGAATAGGACAAATCATGGTCCGAAAAGGACGATGGCCATGAATCCATAGTCGATGGGACTTGGAGAGAATGGAGAGTTCGAGACTACTGAAGTAGTGAACAGAGTTTGAACTGAAGAAAACGAAGTCCTTGGCTTACCTTGTAGATGATGGAGGCATGCAAGTTTCTGGATGAAAATGGGAAGATCTCGGTATTAAGTCTAAGTGACAGTCTGAGTTATAGTGGGAGTGAAAGTCCTAGTGATGGTGATGGTGATAGAGACAGTGATAGTGAAGTAGGACTATCCGGAAATGGTCGCATCGGTGAACGATGGATCGGGCCGATGGAGGAGGATGGATCGATTAGATTATGGGCCGATGGAGGAGGATGGATCGATTAGATTATGGGCCGATGGGTGGCCCGAGGACTTGAGAATCTCGCGAAGAATTGAGCCGACTCACGGGAAAGGAAACCCGAGAGAAATGGAAACTCGCGTAAAAGGCAAAATTAGTCGGATAAGGATAGATGCGAAAAATATGGAAGTTGGGGAACGATAGGGTTTATCGTTTTGGGGCAACTCAAGGCAGTTTAGTCGATCCTATATAAAGGATGGAACCCTTAGAGAAATTCTCTAGCATTCGCATAAGACCTTTTGAGCCGCCGCAAGAGAAAGAGAGAGAGAAAAGAGTTTGCATCGAGTTTGGCAGAGTTTTCTTCCACCTTGATCCTTCTAGATCGAGAGAAGTACGGTAAGTCTTCTTCCACCTTGATCCGTCGATAGTATATGGTTCATACATCGATGATTAACGATGTAGATCTGTCCGTGTAGAGTCGGGGATCAGAATTGGGCATAGGAACCGAGAGTTTAATACCATAGGTCGAAACTGAAGGTGAGTATGTGACTGTGGCCGAGTTCTATGGTCGATCTCTTGACCGATGGTTATTTTGTCTTGATTGCTTGCTTGTCTTGTTAATGTTTTTATTGCAATAATTCGGAAGTTGGTCTAAACGATTTGGACAGCTATCCCATGGTTCTTTGACATGCATGACTGGATTAAACTAACCTATGTTGGATTGAGATTATTGAACTGAGCCTAGTGACACTAGATGACCGCTCCACTAAGCAAACTTGTTTGCTTACGCCTCCTTTTATGATGGACGCAGAAAAAGAAAGGTCTGATGTTTAGGATTAAAGTGGCTGACCAGCTCGTGTGACGGAGGCAAGGGAGGAAGAGGATGGTTGGCTTTGGTAGTTTTAATTATAGCTTGATATTTTATGGGTTGTACTTTTACCATGCATGATTGTTAAGGATAATTGAACCTTTAAATTAATGAATTCGTATTTTTAAGTTATTTGACCTGTTATACATATCCCCTGTTGCAATTTATTAAACAAACAAGTAGAAAATTAATAGGTCCTAAAAAAAAAATTTATCGGCCTGTACGGCCATGTACGGGATTTTAGGGTTGGGGTCTTACATTTGGTATCAGAGCACGGTTATAGTTCTAGGACATGTTTGTATAATGGGTGCATGGGTTATTATCACTGAAAGTCATCCTTCCTTGCCGAGTACGTCTCACGGTAAGACTGGTCATATTTAGATCATAGGGTGGAACCCAACACTCGCAACTCCTCTAACACCACGGCTAGATAAGGAGCTGGAGGGAACGGTGAGGATTTACCGAACTAAAATATTGACTTAATATCATTACAATCTTCATCATAAACATATAATTAAGTTTGACTCGCCAATCGTACAAGACATATAATTTTAGGTCTAATCATGTTTCTTGACACTGATCAAATCAGCCAATGCCTCAAAAAAGTTATCCTCGTAACCAGCAAATAGTCCAGGACTAACAAGAATCTCCTTCAACTCTGCGTGGTTACTCCTTACTAGCTTCCCGAGGTCGCTCTCTTTATCCATCACAGACTTGATCGAATCTCTTAAGCTCTCCTTTGAAAACCATCCTGTTTTTTCCCTGAACACTTCCACAGAGACCTCGAATTCCTCGGTCAACAACCTTGTGAAGAGAACTTGATCACTTAAAAATGGAATTAAAACCATTTGGCAATCAGTCATCAGGCACTCCCATATTGTTCCTGGACCGCAATGGTTCACAAAGAAGCCTACTGATGGATGAGACAATATCAAAGGCTGTTGCACCCATCCTCCCCAAACCACACCACGCCCCTTCACCCTCTCCTCGAACCCTTCTGGTAAACTTTCTTGGATCGTCGATGATCCTCTCGGTGGCTTTACCGGTACAAGAAACGGTAAACCTGTCAGCTCCATCCCTAAGCAGAGTTCTTGGAACTGATCCTTCTCAAGAACGATCTGGCTTCCAAGTGCACAAAACACTACTGAACCAGGTGGGAACCCGCTGAGAAAATGGCTCCAGTGTTCTTCTAGTGGTTTACTTGTGGCTGGCTCCGGGAGCATTGGACCAGTCAAGAGAACCTTCTTTTGGTATTGACGCGATATAAAGTCGCAGAATTTACCTTCAATATCTTTGCATGTCCTCAGTGCAATTACATCACATCTCTTAAAGTCAGCTGATGATAAAGTCATGAGCATCGTTTTCACGGAACAATACCTTCGTTCAAGGATAACCCGGTGGGGGAACACCTGGTGCATCAGGGTCAACTTGTCGATCAATTCCGTGAAAGAACTACGAACAGAATGGGAAAGCAAGAAAGAGCAACTCAAGAACACCGAGATTTTACGAGTTCAGGTTCCGATGTGGAACCCTACATCTCGCCGGAGGTTAACTCCGGAATCCACTATAACTTGGCTCAAACCCGAGCTCCGACCGTTACAATCTCTCACCGGATTACACTTAAAACCACTCTCAAGCTTTCTCACTCACCAACCCAATCAACCTTTCTCTCTCTAAACTCTCTCTCTCGTCACTTCTCTCGCGTCGTCACTGAGACGCTTCTCTTCTCCGTTCTAACAAACTCGTAACAAGAGAGATAAGAGGAAGAAGAAGATACAAAGACTCTTCTACCCCTGAAGTTGGAGACTTATTACTACAATCCACACACATGCTCCTCACGTGCAAATGGTGTAACCTTGTGTGGAACCTTCTAGTCCGTTTAGAGACTTTCTCATAGTAGCATTTGGGTCACTTATTCACACATGTAAACGAGCTATAACTGTCGCAGATACTATCATGTAACTCACACTCTTGATCATATGTTCTTTAGCCAATTCTGGAATCCAGTGAGCAAAATCGAAGAATATCAAATCCGGTCTCAAAGCACGAACCGCAGCTTCAACCTGACCGCGAGTAAGATCTAAGGCTTCGGACAATAAATTATCCTCCAAGATTGAGATATCCGAGGTTGTCTGGGCACCAGGAGGAAGGCCATTGACATGAGGCACGGTGAGAGGGTGAAAGACAATATTGTCTGGGAACAGGTTGTGATGTTCCACATGCTTTTGAGCTTTCTTAGGTAGCAAGAAAGTAACCCACGGGAACATAAAAGCATGGAACTTTGGCTCCATTTCCTTTCCCAAATTGTTAAAACACAAAACAATTTGTTAGAAGTATCTGCTTCTTTCTAGTGAAACACCGTACCCTTATATGAACTTGGAGACTGATTTAATGAATTGGGATATTTAGCTAGAACTTACTGGACTACAGGAGCACACAGGAGCACACAGGAGCACACAGGAACAAAACAATTTGTTAGAAGTATCTGCTTCTTTCTAGTGAAACACCGTACCCTTATATGAACTTGGAGACTGATTTAATGAATTGGGATATTTAGCTAGAACTTACTGGACTACAGGAGCACACGTCTCTAAAGAAAAAAAAAATGGCTAATTAAGAAGAACACTACAAACACAAGTCAAAAGAGAAGATAGCGAAGAAGAACATTACAAAGATCAATCACAATTAGAGGCAAAACTAGTTGGAGTTTCTGCAAACAAAATCCCTCTTTTTTTTTGTTAAAAAAAAACCCTCTAAATCATCATTTTTGCAACTTTACCCTTCATTTTTCAAATATATAAATTAATTTTATAAAATCTAAAATTAATATACAATAGGACGTTTGTATAATTATATGTATCGTCTATATGTTTATAAGTTCACATATATTATCTTTTACAAAAAAAAAAAAAAAAAAGTTCACATATATTAGATTTTCCAATTTTTAAAATATGGATTTGGACTCCTCATGGTGGAGATTTACAACTTTAACGGCTGTGAAAACGAGTTATATTACATATTATTTGGAATGCTTTTGTGTTTGAGAATATTATAGATAAATCCGACGAGGTCGTTAGGATAGCGTTAGGGGAGGGGACTATATGGTTGCAGGCTCAAAGAGAGGAAGTGGGTGAGAACTTATCATTGAGTCCCAGCGCCCCTAGTACGCGAGAGGGGGGAGTGTAGGGCATCTGCCTAGTGTTTATTCAGGGTACAGGTGTTTTGTTGATGGCTCGTGGAAAGCGGGGATACCTATGCGGGTGCAGGTTGGGTGTGCTCATCCTATCAGGAAGCTTCGATGAAGAAGGGAGCCGCCAATTTCAGACGCAGTCTTTCCCCGTTGCATGCTGAAGTGGAAGCCTTTGTTTGGGCTGTGCGGTGCATCATTGGCCATGACTATCGGGAGGTAGCTTTTTATACAGATTGCTCAGACTTGGTGAAGATGGTGTCTTCTCCTCAAGACTGGCCGGTTTTCAAGACTTACCTTGACGATATCATGATGGACAGGAAGGAGTTTTCTTCTTTCTCTTTATCTCCTATTTCCAGAAATGCTAATGTAAGTGCGGACTCTTTGGCACGTCAGACGCGTACATCTCCGCTACCGATTGTGTGTGTAGACTCTTTTCCTTCACATTGACTGTTTGACTCTTTTCTTTCACATTGACTCTTTTGAGCTAATTTTTTGTAGTAAAAAAAAAACATATTATTTTTTATTTCGTACGATTGACATTCATTTTTTAAGTTGGGAAACAAAATTGCTAAAGTTAGCGACATATAGGTGTTTTAATGTATTAAAATCATAAAATGATTTATTTAACTTGATAATATCTGTACTAATTTTTAAAAAATACAAATTTTAAATAAATCTTCATATTCAAAACAACTTTACAATTTTTTTTAATCCATATCACCAAACACAATTAAATATTTTAATATTAATTATAAAAATAATATAATATTCCACAGTTAATAATATAAATAGTTAGAAGATTCTGTGATTTTTAAACACTTCTATCATCTTTATTTAATTTGATTTTTAATTATTTTGAATCATCTTAAAATACATAAAGTTAATAAAAAAAACTCAAAAAAATTCTGCATATATTATGATTCAAATTAAAAAAATGGACATGTATTATTCAGTTAATACACAATTTTATTGTAATACATCTTCAGTTCTTCACATAATTTTCTTTCCATCCTTGGTCTCTCCGGCTGTCTGGCATAGTTTTTTTTCTTCTATATAGACAGCCTTTTTTTCTATGTATTTGATTCATCGATTCAAATAAAATAAATAGCTGCACTCGATAGAGGTTTATCTTAATTCCATCATCTTATATATATTTTCAGAGGATCTTTTCTCAACGTGACATAATATTTTTTTTTTTTTGGAATTTAATGTTAATTATATATACTCAAAGAAAATAATAGCGTTTGTATAACTATTGCAGTTTGAGTTTGAAATAATTTTTTCAACACCATATCACAAATTTATTAAGCACAATAAAGAGAGCATCAGCCAAATCCTCTTGATGCAAGCCAGCGTTGAAGAGCCTCCTCACACAGTCGCACCCCCTTCGCAATGATAATCAAGAGTTGATTCGGAACTTGTTTGTCAATCCACATAGTTAGGTGATCCGCTGGGTTCGAATTGTCACCATTCCTTCGATCGTTTCTGTTGGATATGGGCTGCGACCAATATGTCATTCGGCCCAGCAAGACTTGTTAAACTTGTTAAGTTGTGATTTCGATCCGACAAATTTGGGAGAAAGTCCACTAACCTTCACAGAGGGTAATTTCGAGAATTCGCGATGAAAACCCTAGGTAGCCCTAGGTCAACAGTCGCCTATAAAAGCATAAGGCATTTATTGGGGTCACAGGGCACACTCTCGGACATGATCTAGAGGGAAACACTTTGCATCAAAACATAGTTTATTGCCATTTATATATTTCGTTTCCACCTTCGAGATAGTCATTTTTCTGGTCGTCAGCTTGATTGTAGGCAGACAAACTCTCACACTTTGTAATTGACGACCTCATTTCGTTAATAAAGGAATTGCTCCATTCTTACCCCGAAAAATCTTATTTATTAGTATTGTGCTCATACCAGTACAAACAATTGGCGCCCACCGTGGGGCTAGATCAGAGCGCTCCTTTTTGACGATAGACTGATGGTCAGCATTTCCACGAAGACTCTAGATTCAGAAAAATGGTGAACTCAAGAAATTTCAGCGATGAAATCAACACCACATCCGAGCAACGAGCGCCTACCTTGACGATCTTACTTTCAGAACAACGATGGGGGCGCACACGAGCTCACACTCTCCCACCTCCACCTTCTGCGACGACAACAGTCAAGGGCGCTACTCCGAACAACACAACCTTTACAACAGCGCCCGACGCGCCCTTGGAACCTCTTGCTGCCACACATGCCAAGCATCTCCAAATCGTTGCTCCAGTTGTCACTCACGGTGTCGTCCTCCCAGCTCCCTTGCTTACTATACAGAGGAATAACCTCGACGATCAAATGCAGACTACCCTCGACAGGCTCCATAGCCAGGACACACAAATAGCCGAGCAGCTAGACGCACTCGCTACAACATAAGAAGCATTGCAAGATCAGATGAACACGCTCCAGCGACTTGAAGCACAAGCGTCGACATGCACGTGACACTGTCAACCACGACACGCTGTCACACCGAACTCCGCCAATCAAAGAATGCTAGGAGAGCCACACACACACCGTTTGATGTTCATCATCGTAGGATCTGTAGACGACTACACTACGGTAACACGTTCAACGATCATTGTAGCAAAAGAAGCTTACCATAATCAAATCGACGACGAGCGAGCTCGTCTCTTTCAATGACGACCTCGCCAACTTCCCAAAAACCCGTCTCACGATCTACCTCAAATCCGGAACCACGCATATCAAGTTCGAGGGTAACTTCACCACGACTACCCTCGAGATCAGTACACCGCCCTCCGAGATCACTCATATCGACCTCGCCAACGAACCCATATCGGAGGAATCAGCGACCTCGGTATCCGCCATCAACAAATCGTGACGAACATCAATCTCGCAAGGGCGATTGTCGAAACCACCATAGCGCCCTCAACCGTATCATCTTCGGTCATGCCGCCCAGGGTCACGCCGCCCTCGCGAAGATCGGCAATATCCAGACCTACAAATTCTCGATCGTGCTGCCCTCCAATCCTAAATGTGTCGACCCCGCAATAAGTGTCGAGCTCATGAAAACCAAAGTCAACAACACTGCAAAACGCGTCGCTTTCACCGACCTTGCGAAAGCCTTCTTCACCGTCCTCACTCACATCCCCTCGCCGAACTCGAGCTAGCAAGAGACTTCGACACATGGCCTCTTGAGAAAGAATCAATATCACCAAGCACAACCGCCTTGCTCCGCTTCGCTCCAAACTACACGAGAATCAAACTCATCACGCCGATCTTCCAGCAAATCAATTCCACCACCCTCAAAACCGCCCTCGACTGACCAACCTTCAATTCCCCTAGAAAAGTCAGGTCCGCCGATCTCACCCAGATCTCCATCTCGAATCATGGCATATGATGCCGCCCAACGAAAACAACCGAACCCGTCAAGCTCGCGACCACCAAACCCGCCGAGCTCTACATCCTCTCGATTGGTCTCGAAGCCAACCGGATCCAGACCTGCAAAGTCTCGGTCACGCCATCCTCCAGCTCATCCAACACCAACACAGGCGACCTCGCGAGAAGCTTTGCCGAGCTCGCGGCAATAAAACCCAACTTGGCGACCAACGAGCTCGCCTATTTCAACAGCGGCGACCTCCTCAGTTACGCGCAAACCCATCTCTCGATCTCTTTCAATGTTGACCTCCAAACCTGCTTCGTAGTTAGCATCACGACGCCCTATGAGACTACTCTTGCCGAACTCACAAAGCGCCGACCTCACGCCAACGGACTTAGCGAGCTCGTTGCCCCCCATCAACAGATTCCACTGACTAGCGACCCGGCGAGGAAAAGAGTCGGCACTCATACCGCCGCTCTCGATCCCACGAAAACCGCCAAACTGGTCATCACTGAATTTGTCGTCCGCAATACGACCATGGTTACCGCCGCGAGAGGGAGAACTCGTCGAACCCCACTATGCAAACTCATGTTCATCCTCTGAAGCCAAGTTCTTTCTTGTCGACCTCGGGGCACCCACAGGGTAAGCCGGACACCAGGGCCGCACCTAAAAGGTACGACGAGTTCATCTCAATTACCACCCTAAAACTTGGTTTCGAAACACGTAACAGGATAAGCCGAGAGACGTCTCGCCCCGTAACATACGGCGTATGAATTAATAATCCAAGCTCCGGCTTGTGAGTTCTTGCCAACCGCAAGCACCCACAGGATAAGCCGGACACGATAGCCGCACCTAAAGGTACGGTGAGTCCGTCTCGCCTACCACTTTACTCTGGTAAAGCACAAAGGCTTGCTGCATATCAAACAGACGCTCACATGCATGTCACCCTCATGCTCGACGCCCTCACAGTCTACTCACTCACGCTTGCCACTCTAATGCACGACTAACTCACGCTTGCCACTCTCATGCTTGCAGCCCTCACAGTCGACGCTCTCACGCTGACTCTCTCGCGCTTGCCACTTTCATGCTCGCAGCCCTCACAGTCGACGCTCTCACGCTCGACTCTCTCGCGCTAGTCGCCCTCATGCTCGACGCCCTCACAGTCAAAGCTCTCACGCTGACTCTCTCGCGCTTGCCATTCTCATGCTCGCCGCCCTTATGCTTGACACTCTCATGCTCGATGCTCTCACGCTCGACGCTCTCACACTTGACGCTCACGCTCGCTGCCCTCACGCTCGCTCCCCTTAGGCTCGACGCTCTCACGCTCGCCACTCTCATGCACGACGCTCACGCTTGCCACTCTCATGCTCGCAGCCTTCCCAGTCGACGCTATCACGCTCGACTCTCTTGCGCTTGTCGCCCTCATGCTCGACGCCCTCACAGTCAACGCTCTCACGCTGACTCTCTCGCGCTTGCCACTTTCATGCTCGCATTCCTCACAGTTGACGCTCTCACGCTCGACTCTCTCGCGCTTGTCACCCTCATGCTCGACGCCCTCACAGTTAACGCTCTCACGCTGACTCTCTCGCGCTTGCCATTCTCATGCTCGCCGCCCTCATGCTTGACACTCTCATGCTCGATGCTCTCACGCTCGACGCTCTCACACTTGACGCTCACGCTCGCTGCCCTCACGCTCGCTCCCCTTAGGCTCGACGCTCTCACGCTCGCCACTCTCATGCACGACGCTCACGCTTGCCACTCTCATGCTCGCAGCCTTCCCAGTCGACGCTATCACGCTCGACTCTCTTGCGCTTGTCGCCCTCATGCTCGACGCCCTCACAGTCAACGCTCTCACGCTGACTCTCTCGCGCTTGCCACTTTCATGCTCGCATTCCTCACAGTTGACGCTCTCACGCTCGACTCTCTCGCGCTTGTCACCCTCATGCTCGACGCCCTCACAGTTAACGCTCTCACGCTGACTCTCTCGCGCTTGCCATTCTCATGCTCGCCGCCCTCATGCTTGACACTCTCATGCTCGATGCTCTCACGCTCGACGCTCTCACACTTGACGCTCACGCTCGCTGCCCTCACGCTCGCTCCCCTTAGGCTCGACGCTCTCACGCTCGCCACTCTCATGCACGACGCTCACGCTTGCCACTCTCATGCTCGCAGCCTTCCCAGTCGACGCTATCACGCTCGACTCTCTTGCGCTTGTCGCCCTCATGCTCGACGCCCTCACAGTCAACGCTCTCACGCTGACTCTCTCGCGCTTGCCACTTTCATGCTCGCATTCCTCACAGTTGACGCTCTCACGCTCGACTCTCTCGCGCTTGTCACCCTCATGCTCGACGCCCTCACAGTTAACGCTCTCACGCTGACTCTCTCGCGCTTGCCATTCTCATGCTCGCCGCCCTCATGCTTGACACTCTCATGCTCGATGCTCTCACGCTCAACGCTTGACGCTCAAGCTCACTGCCCTCACGGTCGACGCTTTCACACTCGATGCTCTCACGCTCGACGCGCACGCTCGCTGCCCTCACGCTCGATGCTCTCACGCTCGACGCTCACGCTTGCCACTCTCATGCTTGCAGCCCTCCCAGTTGACGCTCTCACGCTCGACTCTCTTGCGCTTGTCGCCCTCAAGCTCGAAGCCCGCACAGTCAATGCTCTCACGCTGACTCTCTCGCGCTTCCCATTCTCATGCTCGCCGCCCTCATGCTTGACGCTCGATGCTCTCATGTTCGACGCTCACACTCACTGCCCTCACGCTCGACGCTCTCACGCTCAATGCTCTCATGCTCGACGCTCATGCTCGATGGTCTCACGCTCGAAGCTCTCACGTTAGACGCTCTCACGCTCGAGTCTCTTGTCGCCTCCAGCTCGGCGCCTACCTACAGCTTGGTGCCAACCTCAAACTTAGTGCCTACCCCGAACTTGGTGCATATTTCAAGTTTGGTGCCTACCTCAAGCTTGGCGCCTACCTCAAGCTCGACGCCACTCTCAAGCTTTGCGCCGACCTCACAACCCTCTCTCGCTCATTACGCCGACCTCCACTTGCCGAACTCCCCTCTCGATTGCACGTGGATCATTAACAGGCCACCTTGCCGATCTCCTCCTTCACGCATGGTGCCGATCTCGCCATCTCCATCTTACATCATGCTGACCAACTGTCTTCTATCGACATTATACTGACTAATCGCCCTCTCTTTGACATCTTTCGACACCGATCAACCAACTTTCGAGAGGAGTTGACATCGCTGACTTCAACCTCACTCTCGCCGATCTCTCTCTTCACCTCTCAACCCCGCTCGATGAAGATTATCAACCATCTCGCGAGAGGAATTGACTTCGTCGACCTCAATCTCGGCCTCCATTTCACTCTCGTCAACCTCAATCTCAATCTCGGCCTCAATCTCACTCTCGCCAATCTCAATCTCACTCGCCTACCTCAATCTCACTCTCGCCTACCTCAATCTCACTTTCGCCAACCTCAATCTCACTCGCCTACCTCAATCTCACTCGCCTTCCTCAATCTCAATCTCGCCGACCTCAATCTTACTCTCGCCGACTTCAATCTCACTCTCGCCGACCTCAATCTCACTCTCGCCGACCTCAATCTCACTCTCGCCGACCTCAATTTCCGCCTGCTGATCTGGCTCAATTTCTCTGACTCTTAGTTACCAATTATGTGCGGCAACTCCGTCCTCAACCATTGCAGATCCATTATCAAGCTCTACGCTCTGTTAAAACGTGCTCAAGGTGCATAACATCTAGACACGCTCCACGATCCACGCTCCACACTCCAGGCGCCACGCTCCGCAAAGACGTGCTCAAGGTATATAACATTCGGACAAGCTTTGCGCTCCACAACAACATACTCAACGCATACAACATCAAAAACAAGCTCCGAGCTCAGCAAAAATGATACTAGGATTTTGTGTCTCCTAGCACGTGTCAATCCAGTTGGAAAACTTCACTAACAATTAAGATGCAATCAAGAAATCACAATTCAAGCCAATTCAAAGAGATTGTTTGTCTAATAGTCCTAGAATGATCAGAATGCAAAACGGAAATGTGTTCTAGGATTATAAACGAAAATGCATGACAAGAAGCGAAAATGAATAAAAACATAAACGATTCTAAGAAAGAACTAAAAGGCAAGAAGCGAAACAGTCTCAGGAATGTAATAAAAATCAGAAAGAAAGAGGTCCTAAGGATGGGAGTAATTGATGTCGGTGAAGTCTCCTAGCATACAAAGTTTTTAACATGCCATAAGCAATCTATCCCTAAACAACGAACATCACAACTTAGCTAATCCAATCTCTTGGCAAAAGCTACTCAGACTCAACCACTTCCGTACCCAGCTCTCCCTAGAGAAATATGGTTGAGCAGGCATGAAAAACAAGTTCGTTCATGTCAACAAACATCCTAGACAACTAATCTCTTAGGCTAGGAACGTAAGTCTCTGGCACTAGTTGGTCAGACATTTCATCAAACACCTTTTGGGTGTGGAAATGTCTCGAACCTAGTTCCAATTGATCAGAGAGAAACTAGCATTTCTAACACTATTCCAGAAGGGAATCATAAAAATCAAAGCTTAAACCCTCTACATCCTAAGATCCTCCACCTAATCTATCCCATCCTCAAGGACTCTAGCACTACTCAGATCTGGAAATCATTATCAAGGATGCAAACACAGAAAACATTGAACAAAGCATAATAAGATAGACAAGAATAATATGAAAAACTTTGTAAAAGAAATCAAATGCAAAAACTGAATATTCTCAAAGATATCGGAATACAAAGTCTCAGAACGTATTTGGTGGCTAGGTAAAAGATGAGATAAAAGATAGGATGTCTGAGTAAAAACTTAACAAAACGTATTTATAGTAAAACATGGAAATCTTTAAAACATAAAACGACAATATAGAACGTCGGTTAGGGAACCCTTCTCGGACGGTCTTCAGAACAAAACCAGAACGTCGGTTTAATAGCGTCGATTGAGTCGCGTCATGAGAGTGTTGATCGAGTCGGGGTCTAGGACGTTTGATCGAGAGGTAGCTTGAAATCGTCGATCGAGAGGCAGCTCGAAATCGTCGATTGAGAGCTGCTGATCGAGTCGCGTTTGAAGGTGCTCAGGTGCCCTCCTGAGACGTCTTGGTCGAGTCGCTGCTAACATGTTCGATCGAGTGGGAGCTCTCCTTTGCGTGCAGGTCGAGTCGGAATTCAGAACGTACGTGCATCCACTAAAACAGTGATAACATTTGAACCAAGCCTCCGATTGGCTTGAAATCAACGGCATTGGAAAGATGACTCGATTATCTACAACTTTATGAAGATGTTAAAAGCTGAATCCCAAAGTGAAATCATCACTCGACTCGATCAAAGACGAGGAAGGTTGGGTCGCTGGACTGCTCTCCTGCTCCATGTTTGCTTTTGATGGTTTGGACATTTCTTAAAACACCTGAAATAACTCCAATATGCAAGATTCATGCAAAACCAATGCAAAGACTACCTAAATATGCATATTATGCAAAAGAGACTGAAAACAATGCAAAACAATGAGTTAAAACATAATGAATGGGAAATGCATGATGAAAGAGTGTAAAATATACACATATCAAAAAACGATCGCTTTAACTATCACCGCACAAAGGTAGATCTTCCTGAGGCGGTCTGGAACGCCCAACGCTGAGCAAGCATATGTTAAGGCTTGAAGTGCGCCCGCCGATCGCAGAAATACCTCGCTCGCCGGACTGAGGGGGGGGACTATTGTTGGATATGGGATGCGCCCAATATGCCACTCGGCCCAGCAAGACTTGCTAAACTTGTTAAGTTGTGATTTCGGCCCGACAAATTTGGGAGAAAGTCCACTAACCTTCGCAGAGGGTAATTTCGAGAATTCGCGATGAAAACCCTAGGTAGCCCTAGGTCAACAGTCGCCTATAAAAGCAAAAAGCATTTATTGGGGTCAGAGGGGAGACTCTCGGACATGATCCAAAGAGCAACACTTTGCATCAAAAGATAGTTTATTGCCATTAATATATTTCATTTTGACCTTCGAGATAGTGATTTTTCTGGTCGTCAACTTGATTGTAGGCTGACGAACTCTCACACTTTGTAATTGACGACCTCATTTCGTTAATAAAGTACTTGCTCCATTCTTTCCTCGCAAAATCTTATTTATTATTATTGTGTTCATCCTGCTACAAACAGTTTCGATCGCGCCACAGGGTATGAATCGTAGCTTGGAGAATGTATCGAGCTAAGAACCACTCTACTTGGTCTTGCCACCTGTTTGACACAAAAGTGATAAGAGATGACCAATCCGGGGTATAACGTATGCCAAAAATGTTGAATGCTAATGCTTTCCACACGTCAGCCGCATAATCACATGAAAAAAAAAACAAGTGATCACGGGTTTCAATTGTGGAACGGCATAAAACACACGTCAAATCTGCACCCACATTCCACTGGAGCATACGATCTACGGTAGACAACCTATTTCGAATTGCAAGCAAAACACAAAAGGTGAATGTAGGTGTAGCATGTGCAAACCAAACTCCCTCGTGCCAAGCAACTCTATTCACACGTGTGCGAATATGATTCCATGTAGCTGAAGTAGAAAAACTTGACCTGAAAATATCATCTTTCCCTCCAGAGAATCCTATCACCCTCCTCTGAACGATGTGTCCATGCTTTAAATAAAGCCTCTTCAACAGAGTTGAGAAGAGCCACACGATGTCAACGCCTCTTGCGATTTTTCCTTGCTTCTGCAACAGTAGATTGCTTGGCAATTCCCAAATCAATCACCCTGCCCCCCAACACCTCATCTAGCCTTCCAAGACCAGACCAATCATCAAGCCAAAAAGATGTATGGTTACTGTTTTGCATTTCAGACTTAAGAATGTTTTTGCAACCTCCCTGTACTTAAGCAACTTTCTCCACAATCAAGAACCAAGACTAGTTGTTTCTTTGATGGACCAAAAAGACTCCTGCTTAAGTAGATCTTTGTCCACTGAACCCACAATGAATTACCATGGGAAACAATCCTCCATATCAACTTCAAACAACACACATCATTTGCTTCCGTAAGAGATCGTAGCCCAAGCCCTCCCTCTTGCTTTGGCTTACAAATATCCTCCCATATGCTACCTTAGCTTTGGACGCATTCAGCGCCACACCTTACCAAAGTAGAGCAGAATACAATTTGTCAATCTCTCGTTTACAGTGACGAGGGAGTCTGAAAGCGGAAAGCCAGAAATTGCAGATACTCCATAGAACCAAGGTGATCAAGTTTAAACGGCCTGCGTAGGAAAGAAATCGAGAAGCCCATGATCCTATTTTATTCTTTATCTGTTCAAGAAGAGGTTGTGTATTTGCAGAGAAGAGACGTTTTGTGACCAGAGGGAGCCCTAAATACCTGACTGGAAGTGTTCCCACCGCAAGCATAAATCGATTTGCAATGGCTTGATAAGTCGACTCTGATATTCCTGCTAGATACACAATGGATTTTTCCATACTTATTTTTAAACCTGACAGTATTGCAAACTCGTAAACACCTCCACATTACCTTCAATTGATCACAACTTTCCATCAGAAAAACTATTATATCATCAGAAAACCTAAGATGGGTTAAGCTCATGTTACGACATCGCAGGTGATACCCAAATTTCCTCAAACCAGCAGATCTATTAAACATTTTCGACAACACATCCATACAGATAACGAATAAGTATGGTGACAAAGAGCAACCCTGCCGCAAACCTCTTGAACTGTTAAAATAGCCTGCTAATTCGCCATTTACCTCGACTAAAAAAGAAGTTGTAGTAACACAAAGCATGATCAAATGAACAAATTCCTAAGGGAACTCCATGGCGGTTAAAACATTCTTGAGGAATGACCATTGTACCGAATAAAAAGCTTTTTGATATGTCTATCTTAAGAGCATAGCGACCTGAAATGGTGTCCTTATGATAGTCCTTGACTAGCTCGGTGACAAGCAGAAGGTTCCTCTATCAACATTCGATCTTTCACAAAAGTTGATTGATTGTCCACGAGAAACTTTGGCAACACCCTCTTCAACCTCTTAGCCAGAATCTTTGATATGACTTTGTAGAGAACATTGGAAAAAAAAAGTGGGTCTATAGTCCTTCGTTTCTCTAGCCTCCAGTTTCTTAGGTATAAGAGCAAGGATTATTAAGTTAACACCTTTTGGTAAGAATCATTTTTGGAAAAAAGATTGAACCGCCATTGTAAACTCACTACCAACAATATCCAAAACAGACTTATAAAACTCTGTAGTAAACCCATTTAGTCTAGGGGACTTTTCATTCGACAGAGTAAAGAACACGTGTTTGAGCAGTTCTTTATCCCCCTCAGAACAACGGAAGGACAACAAAGCTTGCAACACAATGCAAGAATTCTCGAAAGAACCTTTTTGCTTCCTCTTTTATGTCATCAGAATATTGCGTCACAGACCCATCTGGACGTTGAAACTCCGGGATAGTGTTTTGCGCTGCTCTCTCCCTAACAACATGGTTAAAAGTTTCATTATTTTGATCACCAGTCTGCAACCAATGCAACTTGGACCTCTGTTTGAGAAACTGCTCCTCGATAGCAGCCACCCTTTCCCAACGATTGAAGGCTGCAGAATCCTCTAAGGGAGCTTGATGAGAGGGATTATTTAAATTGGACTCCTGCTTCTGAAATAAAAACACATACGCCTCCCTCGTCCGTTTGATCAATTCACCCATTTTATCCTTAGCCAATGTGCGAATCAGAGGCTTAAGAGCCTTTAGTTTCTTAGTAAAACGAAACATAGTGGACGTAAACATGAAGGTAGGTTCTGTATTATTCAAGGTTGTATAATTTCAAAGTTGCATGCGATATTTTGTTGAGTAACTAAGTTGCTAAGCACAAGTAGTCGATTTACCACAAGAAAATCGAGTGTTTTGTAGGTCATGTCCAGTAAATCATAGAGATTTCCTCATCTAATTTCCTAGCATTAATTGATTCATGATAACCTGAGAATTCTTGTAGCCCAACATTTTGTAGATTGATATTTCAATTGCTTATTCCATATTTTTTTATCTTCGTATAGTAAAATCCCCAAACAATTTTTTTTTCAAAAATACCCTTTTTTCTATGTCACTTTTCAAACAAAACCCTTCCATTTTCAAATACCCTTTTTTAATATATGAAATGACTAATTCTAAACTTTAAAACCCAAATACTAAACCATACCTTCTAAAATCTATACCCTAGTTATAAATAGAACACAAACCTAAAAGAAATTCTAAAAAATAATTGAACATATTATAATTATGTAAAATAAGGTAAAAATGAAAATATTCAAAAAAGGATATTTTTAAAAAAAGTATTTTTCAAAAAGAATATCTCGATAAATATATTTCTAACAAATTCTTTTTTTTATTATTTTATCTTTATATTATGTCTATAGGCAAATCTCAATTTTTCCGTCCATGACGTTCCTTTGGTTACACGCTATGATGATATTGGTCCACGATTTAAGTTTTACTGTTCATGACACAAGTTTTGGTCCACGTTTTTATGGCTTTGGTCCAGGCCATGTTTTGGTCCACCTTTTAATGTTTTTGGTCCACGCCACACCTAGCGTGTAAGACAGCCTGTCCGAAAAAACTCCAACACAAACCTCAACACTGACTCACCGACTACATCCCAACAATGTTGATAGAATATAGGTTGAAAGCCATTTGGTCCTGGAGCTTTAAACCTACCCATACTACAGATGGCCTTCTCCACCTCTACAGCCATAAAAGGTTTATTTAAGTAACCTCTCTCCTCCATAGTGAGGTAAGTTAACCCCTCTAGATCTTGGTAACATATCCCCATCTAAATCCACATCATCCAGAGAGTACAGCTTACTAAAATAGTCAACAGCAAGCTTCTCCTCACCATTGGAAACCCAACAACCGGAATCATCTTTGAGCATGTCAATACGATGAGAGAGTAAAATCAAATTTAGAACTTTTGTAATGTGTAGGTTAAATATATATAACTGATGAGAGAGTAAATTGAATGTAGAAGATTACAATTGATATGACTATGAAATATTTTTTTATCTAGTAAAATAATTGTATAAAATGTAATAAAAATTTGTAATCATTATGTTTTCTATTTTACAAATAAAAAAGAATATTGATAAATTTACATGGTATGATGGAGAATTATATATGAATCAAATCTTTTCGACGACCTAATGCAAAAATTTGCGAGAGAACCCTAAAACTCTAGAATGGAGAAAGAAAAAAAATTGGTGGTTCATGAGGAAGCGTTGGTGAACATTTTGGCTCGTTTATCATTGAGGAGCCTTGCGAGATTCATATCAGTGTGCAAAGAATGGAAATCGATAATCAATTCTGAGTTTTTCCGAGAACTCTATGAGTCACTCAACACGTCGTCGTCCTCCTCCGTGTCATGGTCAATCATAAAGAGAAGGAACCAAACACTGGCGTTAGAGATTGTAGGACACCATGGATGCAAGAGATGGGGACTTACGGATTCCCTAGGCTCTTACATGCATCACAAATCCGACACACCAATGAGGAAAACTTGTGTCTTGAGCTGCACGGATGGAATTGTATTACTTTATACCGAAACCATCGAAGGTGCACCAATGTATCATGTAGGGAACCCCTTGTTGCAACAGTGGGTTCAAATCCCTTTTTCTCCACATCTCACGGTTTTTGATGTCGTGAGGTTACAGGAGAACATTTTTTTCTGCGACATTGGACTGGTAACAAAGATGGAAAAGGGTATTGTCGTGGGTTACAAGGTAGTGTGGATATTGGTCTCATTTGTGGTATTTGCTAATCTAAGTTTTTTGATATATTCTTCCGATACAGGAGAGTGGAAAACTGAAAATGTGCATTGTCTTCGTTCCATGCTATGGACTAGACTAAAGTATACGGTTTCTTTGAACGGGATTCTTCATTGGAAGTGTGCATTGTCTTCGTTCCATGCTACCTGAACTTCTCTTTATCATGATTCATTAAGGAGAGATTCAGCCGAAAATAAATAATCTTCACTGCTCTTGCAGATATATTTACTAAAACATTAAAGCCACTTGATGAGTGTGGAAGGATCCCGATTCTGCCCAAGTAAAAAAATTCATAGTTTGGAGTGGTTTTGAGGAGATCAAGACCAGACCTCAACACACAGAGAATGCTCAACCCTGAGAACAAAAAGAACATGCTACATTTTCTGAAGGTCAAGGCCTATTCTTTGACCACTCAATAGGAACCTTTCCCTTTTCAACAAATTTTAAATTTTTCAATAAGTTGATTGATATTAATTACCATAATTCACCATTATCAAAATACAAATCTGTGATTGCTATAATCATTTGACCAAATCTCCAGATTGGTTTTAACTATCGAGGCCCTAAGCTATCTCTTGTTTTTTTTTTTTTTTTTTTTNTTTGACTAAATTTGAAATATTCATTAAAAAAAAGTAAAATTTGAAAGAACAATTAATAGAACAAGTAAATAGGATTTTTATCTTTGTCTTTTTAACGGTGGAAGCCTATAAATCTAGATCTAGACCGTTTTGTTGAAAATCATGTCATCTCTGGTTCTTGAAGATGAAGATTTGAAGCTCTGAAGTTACAGATCGCGTCAGTGATTATCTGAAATTCCGGCGATTTAGAGTTTTCTGCAGGCGAAAAAACAACCGGCGACGATGATCGGCGGTAGCCCCTGTTTCTTCCTCTTCGTCACACGTGTTTTTGGCTTACATCCTTTCTGCAACACGTGTCATGTATGTTCAATGTTGATCTTTCATTTTTCCTCGGAGCGGTTTAGATTTTTTAGATTTAATTTGGGTTTCCTTTTGGGCTTATGTTTGGTTTGATGTTGTTGGCTTATGAAATAAACAAAGACACAATTGAGAAGAAAAAAAAGAACAAGTAAATAGAATCCGCATAGGAAAAGGAAAAATAGTATACTGTGTATTTGTTTTGTTTTTTTTGTGTGTGTACTAATATAAAACACATGAAGTAAATGTGAAAGCAAAAAATAATCCCTAGTCTTTCGTTTTTCTTCCAAATTAAGAATCACAAGTGAAACGATGATAATATGTCCCATTTACCGCCCCGAAGTGGTAGAGGAAATTCTCTATAGGGTTCCAGCCAATTCTCTTAAACGATTTACATTTACTAGAAAACGTTGGAATACTGTTATACATTCAAGATTGAGGTATGGGTGGCGACCAGATGAGACCATGGTCTTGTCGTGGGAAAGATTTTTAGCAATAGATATTTTTAACAAATATATCTTGTCGTGAGAAAGATTTTGTACGGTAATCACGCCTGAGTTACGGTATGTTGCGGCTGAGTTAAAGAAAAATAGCTGAGTTATGAGCAGCCTACTGACTTAAGAAAATGTTTTATCGCTTGCAATCTTCGAATACATACAATATCTCATGGAACTCATCAACATGGTGCCACTTACAAGGAAGATACCTGGTGCTTCGAGTCACGTTCGTCCATTTCGCAATTTGTTCCGTCCTTGCAAGTCATACCTATATAGGATCCCAGAAGGATATTAATCTAATTCATGCTCTATATATTAATAATTTTATTTTATATCCTCTCATAGTCTCATTGCATCTTCTAGTGCATTCAACGGATTTTCATATGATTGTTTATTGTTTCTAGACAGAGCGTGTTAGTCTTTTTTTCCAAAAACTATTTACTTCTTCATTTTGATTCTCCAATAAGCATGCATATGCAAACTACATCTCTCTGGTTTTCGTATGTTGTAGCTACTATTGATAGAAAAGTGTTTTTGATTTGTTTGCATCTGCAAATTATATTTATATATATATATATATATTAGAAATCATCCCGTGTTACACACGAATTTAGCTTACAATGTTGTTCAATTTTAGTAATTTAGAAATTATTAGTTTTTATTTGTTTACCCAGCAATGGTTATTATTGTGATTTTAAAAATATATTGATCATTTTAGTTTTTCTGGATTGATTTGTTTGGTGTATCTTGAGTTTTCCTTTTATATATAGTGTTAGACTATTTCAACACATGAACAAAATTTTGATTGCATAGTAGAGTGTGTAGTTTTTCTCCTTTTAGATTTTTAATACATATTAGAGCATGTGCATTGGTGAGAGATTCATTAAGTTTCTCATCATATAATATTATTTTGAAATGTAGAGAAATTTGAGAACATCTTTCTAATATTGTACGTCCTTTGGTGATTTTCTCTTCAATATAATATTTTTATTTTTAATGTAACTTAATATTTGTAATATAATTTTATTTGAATACATATGTTGTTATTTTTCTTTGCATTTGACCTTAAATAATAAAGGGAGACTTGCAAAATTAGACTACAAACTTGAGTCAATTGCAATGTTAGACCCCTTTTTTTCTCTCTCCAACATTTGCCACTTTCTCCCTATTAAATCCTTGTCCATTCATTGTATTCACAAAAATGTCATTATTTCTGATTTATTTGAATTTCTTGCGAAAATGTTTATTACATCCATATCCTCATTTTCTTCTTTTATTTACGGTTGTGCCACCACCATCAATTTTCCAAAAACCATGAACAACCAAATTTGAAGCTGTTAAAGCTTCAACAACCTGAATTTATAAGCTTAAATATCACCCAATGCTATGAGAACTTCATTTTCTTCCATCTCCTCTCCATTTTAATCCAAGAAAATTTGCAAGTGCATTCATCTTGTTATATGTCATGATTCTTGGATAGTGATTAAATTGGTGCTGGGTTTCTTCTATGGTGACTAAAGACGACGTCCTCGATGCTTGACATTGCGAAACAACCACTGATAAGGTTACTTTCCGGTAGATTTCGTGATTTTCCTTGATTTTTTTGCGAAATTAGACTTCATTTGTTAGTCTAATCGTCATAATATCATGTAAAGTCTACTATGTTTTCAATTTTGCAATTAAAAATTTATCGAGTTTCGAGTCCGTAGACTGAAATTTCAGTCTCCTTAATTTCATTTGAAAACAAAAAAATATGGTTTAGACTGCATTATAATCTTTATGTCGAATACTTCGTTTGCAGACTACTAAGGTGTATTTTTGCAATTGACCAAATTATTGACTTTTTAGTTATGACTGCCGAACGAAGTCTTCTTCCGATAATAAAAGAGTAGACTTCTATAGTGGCTATTTTTGGATTTGACCAAAATATAAAAACATTGACCGTAATATTATAGATATAAAATTAATTAGTTGAATGCAAAAGAAGTCTACTAGTTAAAAAATTAAAATGTTGGTCAACCCCAAAAATGACCACGGCACACTGCAAACGAAGTCAACATTCCTGGAGACTTTGTACGTAGTCTACTTGGCGAAAGTCAAACTTGGTCAATTGCAAAACTAACCACAACGAAGTTTACTTTTTCTATTTGACGGATAGATGAAGTCTACTTGTTAGCTAGAAGTCTACTACAAAGTCAATGGTTTGGTCAATTGCAAAAATAACCAGAGTAGATTGTAATCGAACTTAACTTGTCGAAACTTTCTAAGAAGTCTACTCTGTTATATGTTTTTAATTGCAAAACTGACCAAAAAATTAACAATGGAAGACAACAAAAGAAGTCAACTATCCTAGTAGACTTCATACGGTGTTTGTTTATTAAATTGTAGTTGCAAAAATAGACCACACAAAATAGACTTCAAGTGAAGTATCTTCATATAGGCTAGTTTATGTCTACAATGTTGACATCAACATGAAGTCGTCATAAATTGAAAGCCAATTTATTGCAAATTGGTGAATAATTTTTAAGATTTTCTTGTTGTATTCTTTGATATATGTTATGTATTTGCTTCTATATGTTTTGGACATGATTATATATTATACATATGGAGAAATCAAGTTTTTGGTTTTCTTAGGCAGTTAGGTCATTAACTTAGACTTATTTTGGAAGTCAACGTGTTCGCATAGCTTGACGACTATAGATAACTCTGATTCAATCTCACAACTACGTGTTCGCATAACGTTGTTTTCTTTCCTTTAGTCTGAGGACGAGCGAGAGAAGTGTGCAAGGACTGTTTACTGTACTAACATTGGCAAAATGGTAAAACTTATCGAATTTAGTCTGGTGATTTTCTAATCGCTTGTTTCCATTCATGAATTTCGATTATAGTATTTGTCCCTCGTTTATAACAATATTTGTATGCTATGACTCTTTGCGTGTATTTTCAGGCAGTAAGTGCAGTTTGATCAAAGGACTCGGTTTCAAAACCTTGGATTGAGAAGAAAGGACTGTTGATTTCCTTAACCGGTTTGTTGGGGCTGTCTACTGTACTTTATTTGATTATAAGTTCATGTTAAATCAACAATAAGCAGTTCAATTGTGTGATGAAAAGACCTTCAATGTAATTAAGTAAATTGACATTATTTCTTTGTTCGTTTTGGCTTAATGTTTCGAATCGTTTGGGTTTAAGTAAACCATTAAAAATAAGTACAAATTTTTTTATCAATCAACCACAACAAGCGACTCATACGCTTCTCTATCTATTACAGCATCCATGATCATCATAAGGTCAATCTCTCCAATAAAGAGTACTCTGAAACTAAAATTCCAATAAAAATAGCCTAAAGAACCACATATATAAATTAGAAGACCTTAAAATACAATTAAACGATAAAAAAATTCACAGGTTTTGGAATCACGACCAAATGTGAATACCATAATCTTGCATTGTTAATATTAACCAAACAAAAATTGACGCGAATCCAAGAGATACCTTCTGTATATCTTCAATCTCGTCTTCTCTGACAGATATGAAGTAAAGGGGCTATTTAAAAAAGGGCACTGTGGTAATCTTTTGACAAGGATACTACAGCTGAAAAACTAGAGCTATTTTATAGAGAATATCTCTTGCCTGCTTAATTTTTCTCATCATTTGACAAGGATACTACCAACATGAATAATTATCTCAACCAGATTCATATCTTGGAAGCCTACTAACTTCAGGTTTTGATGTTACAACCAAAGCAGACAACATGAACACACAAAAAAAAAAATCACGTTATAACAAAAACCCAAACACAATTTCACGTTATAACTCAAATTCGACCACAATAGTTTGATTTACACCGATGAAGATGACGACAATTAAGAAGAGGGGACGAGACCGAGAGTGGGTGAACGAGACAGCGACCGAAGAACAGCACATAGATCTGAGAGGGAAAACTAACGGAGATCTGCAGAACATCAAGAATTAGATCTTTTAATTAAAATCCAGAAACTGCAGAACCAAAACCAAAAACGAATCTAAGTGATCTAGCCGCCGTTACAATCTTCAGATCTGTCAAAATAATATACCACCCACACATTAATACACTGACTAACGAGAAGCAAACAACAAAGCATCTTAAAATCATCAAAATTCTAACAATCAACAAAGCCTCTAACAATCATTAATACACGAAGGAGAAAAAGCTTACAAGTTACAATCTTATAGATCTGAAAATTTCAATTAGGGATCGGAGTACCAATAGCTTATTGTAAGGCAAGATCTCAGAAAGAGAAACATAGGAGAAGACAAAGAAAAGAAGAACTCGAGATTAGGGTTTGGACAGCTAAAAGGATCACCATGTTTGACAGAGAGAAGAGCTGTAGATGCCGAAGATGAAGAAGAATGATTATGATGATGATTTGTTGAGAGACAAGATTTTTTTGGTTGTAGAATCGCTTATCCCCAGAGAGAGAGAGAGGCGAAAAGTGGAAGAGGAAGAAATGAAAGTGATTAGGGTTAGGGTTAGTGAAAATTTGGTATATATAACTCGGTTAATTAAAACTGATGGTTATGCCCCGCCGAACCAAACTGAGCCGGTAACCAAATTACCAAATTAATTTAGCCGATCGGTTTGTTGATCCTTTCACAGATCCAAAAACTGAACATCTCGGTTTAATTGGTTCGATTCTCTCGATTCTGACCGGACGCCCAGATTATTAATAGTTGATGACATAACAAAGTCAACCACCAATAGTCTACAGAGAAGTATACTTAAGCAAACCTTAAATCAAATAATTTTAATCTAATCAGTCTTTCTTCCCTTAATTTGACTCGTTTATATGTAAATTTATTTACTTCAATGCAGGAAATCTATGTGGTTATTCTTTGTTCAATAGGTTTACCAAATTATTTTTTATAAAATTTTAATTAAAATTTAAACTATAATTTAGGAGTAGACCTACAGTTATGTCTTCACATATACTCAATTTGTAATCTACCTTAAATAAATATATTGCAGACTTCCTCCGGGTTATATCTGTCATTTCAGCTTCTGTTTTTTATTTGGTCGTAAGGGAGTCAACTGTAATTTCAGTACCCTTAGTGGTTATGTTTCTCAAATGTGGAATATAGGGTCTACTATTGCATTCAAGGCCAAATAAAGGTATACAAAATGCAATTGTCCCAATAATAAATACAAAATTACTAATATTTTAAAATATATTAAATTGCTTATTAATTATATTTAATTTTATTAAGTAGTTATATTTCATATCATATATGTATTATCTATAATAAATTATATATACTAATATAGTTTGTGAAAGTTTCACGATACTAAATTATATGTTAAACCTTGAGAACCAATTTTCCCTTTTTCAATTATAATAATATTATTCTTTTTCATTTATTTTAATTATTAGAAACTCTATGATGGTTTAAAAATTACACTAATTTTTGGATGAGTATAAACATGCAATGGTTTTATTTCATCATCATTATAGATGCAATTGAATAAAATGAATAATCATATTTGTCGTATCTACTTAGAAGACAAACCGTAGGATATTATAATGTCAACTGTCATAATAATAAAAAAATTTAGAATGTAAACTATTATATGTGAAAGTGGAAAAATATTATAGGAATTTTTTGTTCTTTTATTTCTAAGATGGTTAATTCTAAAGCTATTTGATACTAAGATTCTTAAAAATATATGATACCAGTATACAATTAACATATACTACTCAAAACTATAGAAGTCAAATTAATCATATATAGTATAGAAAAATGCAACTCGTATCATACTATGATATAAAAAGACATCACAAGCTTAACAGCATGATTTTTTAATGACAGTAAACATACAATTTTCCTTTTTTATAACAGTTTTAAATACGTTTTTTTTTGCTGAAAGATGAAGACTACTAAGAAATTAAATTTACAATGGATAAACTCATATGCATCGTCCAATAAGAAGAAGTTTTATCCTGCTTTACCACATGAATGTCCAAAAAAAAGAAAAAATTAAAATTCTAAAATATAAGAAAGGACATACATAAATTATATGACATCCATAATTGTCGGACCATAGCTCATGGAGAGTAGGAAAGACATACATAAACACTCTAATGAATAAATAAATTTGTCTCGCATAATTTTTTTCTATGTAGTATTAATGTGAACAACAAACATGATAACCTGCAAAAATAATTTAAAAATTATTCAAGATACCTATTGAAATTTGGAAAGATATACAAAAATAATATAATTCTTTATATGAACCTAAAGACTGAAATTAAGTAATAATATCTGAAAATTGTTTTAAAAGGAGAGTAATTAGAGATTGAATTCTAATTTCATGGAAAACAGAATGATTCTAATTTTATGGAAAACAAATTGGTAAGGTCTAATGGGAAATAAATGAGTAAGTATTTCTCAAATTACTTACGGAAAACATCCCACCATTAGATTATATAAGATTAAAGGCCATAAACTAAGCATATATGAAAATCCAAAATTTTATGAATTTATAAGAGAATTTTGAGAACACATAAATATCCCTCATTCTAACATAATCTAGAATCATTTCTTGTCCATGAATCATTTATAAGATTGAAACCCAGAAATAAATTTTATACATAACGTAGAATCCGTTGTTGCCCTTAATCATACATAAGATTGAAACCTATAATTTCAAAATTTCAAAATTTCAAAATTTCAAAATAAACTATAATTAGTTATTTTCCTAGGATGAAATGTGAGGATTTTTTTTTTGTTTTATGGACCTCTAATTATTTAGGTCCAAAGTACAAATGAATTTAATTAATTAGGTCCAAACAATAAAAGAAAGACAATTGTTAGATAGATAACATGCCAAGTGTCATCTCCTTAGCAAAAGCTGAGAAAAACCTTCTCATATTAAACATCACACCATTAGAATATATAAGATTAAAGGCCATAAACTAAGCATATATGAAAATCCAAAAATTTATGAATTTGTAAGACAATTTTGAGAACACATAAATATTCCTCATTCTAACATAATCTAGAATCATTTCTTGTCCATAAATCATTTATAAGATTGAAACCCTGAAATAAATTTTATACATAACTTAGAATATGTTTTTGCCCTGAATCATACATAAGATTGAAACCTATAATTTCAAAATTTCAAAATTTCAAAATGTCAAAAGAAACTATAATTAGTTTTTTCCTATGATGAAACGTGAAGAGTATTTTCGTTTGTTTTATAGATCTCTAATTATTTATGTCTAATTTACAAATGAATTTAATTAATTAGGTCCAAACAATAAAAGAAAGACAAGTGTTAGATAGATAACATATGTTATCTCCTTGCTTAGAAAAACCTTCTCATCACCACCTAAACTTGTGGTGGTGCGTGACTACGCTGTCTTCTCTCTCAATTTGACTGCTTGCCAGTTACTGTCATAGTGTTGTGATGTTACTGATATGACTCTCTTGTACTTGGATGAAATCGTTCAAACATGCGGTGGTGATATTCAATTCGTGTTTCCATCTAATTCACGACACACACTTGTATTTCAACAACATGTTGACCATAAAAAAAAAATTAGGTTGTGAATCATGTATATAGTTGCATGTCAAAGCCATTATGTAGTACTCTTATCTAGGGATGTTAAAAGTGGGTTAAAACCCATTGGGTACCCGAAACTCATGTTTAATATAGGGTTTCCGGACCCGTTTTTCAGTCAAAAAAAACTGGATAAAAAATGGGTGGGTACCCAAAATAGGATAGTCTTACACGGGTTTACCCTATCGGATTATAGGTACCCACGGGTTTTTTAAACACTTTATATTAAAAGGACTTTATATCATCTTTTTCACCTGAAAAAAATTGAAACATGAGCATATAAACCCTAATTCTCAATTGGTTCTTCTTACCCAATTCAAGTTTTAATTTTGTGAATCTTAATATTGGTTTCTTACTTTATATCTTAAATTCTCTCCCATCTTACTTTATATCATTCAGTTTTTTTTTTTTTTTTTTTAAAAATGTGTAAATCAATGTTTTATTTAGTTAAATTGGTGAATTGTGTTTATTTTGTTTGATTTACAATTTCTTATTTTACATATAAATAACAAATACATATAAATTCAGAAAAAACAAAAAGCAAAAAAATATGGGTACCCATGGGTTTACCCACAAAAATTAAAATTCATTCGGGTTTACCCACAAGACATAAAACCCGTTAGGGTTTTTTGAATTCAAATTTTTTCTGGGCGGGTTTTTTTCGGGTTTGGGTCAGGCTGGGGTTTTTACCCACCACAACACCCCTACTCTTCTCTAAAAGATAGTTTGTCAAAAAAAAAATGGACCGAAAATATAATTATTGATGAACTAAATGACCAACTGTTTAATAAATATACAACTTGAACGGTTCATGAAAGACAACACTATTGACCTGTGCATTCGTCATAATCATAAGCAGTTCATATCTGTTCAATTAGGTATTCCTCTATTTCTGCGAATATTTTGTAGGAACATATTGATTTCACGGCTAGTGTCATAAGATTTCTTCATTCTTTCAATTAACAAATATTTCCATGCATCAGCCAGTATTTTGTTTGCTAATCAATGCTACCCAAAGAGTAATGTCAAGAACCAGTTTCTCGTAACCGTTTTTTATTGTTTCATGATCTGCAGGTGGGTCAACCGCCAAAACAACATACCAATCGGTTAATTCACCTTTGATTTTCTTCGCAATAGCGGTCATCAATAACTGCATTGAGACGGAGAAGACCACAAAGTTCAGGATCAAGATGTTTTGCCTTGACAGCAAATTCTTTGTCTCAGCTTTGTACTTCTCTACAGCCAATTCTTTTGCTCTTCTAGCTTCTTCTCTAACGGTTTATGATCCATCCATTTGCATTAATTTTTTAGTCAAATTAGTGTCACAAGATCATGTTAACAGATAGATTGATCAGTGAAACAAGCCAAAATTGCAACAGTGTAAGTTCCAATTCGTTGAACAAAGCTGAACAATTAAGAATCTAAGAGGGAAGTCTTTTACATATAACAATTCCAAGTCAATGATAACATAATTTTTGGATACGAATAGGTTGTTTGCATCCCAAAATTCGCTAAAAGATCAATATATCATGAAATTTAAGATCCAATGATATTGTTCTTCAAATGAATATATCTTCCTTAAGATCTGTTTCAAATTTAGCAGTTTAAATCCTAAGAGGTATAAATATACAGCTCAATAAACATCCCCTGCCAATTCTAGAAAATCTACAAATGTACGCATACACATACATCTACATTGACAAGAATCAAGAGACGAAGAACTTTAGACTTAGATTACAAGATGAAGAATCTCAATTTATGGATTTTATAAAGCTTCAAATAACATAGAATGCATTTACTTTTTATCTTTATGGTAGAATGTACCATTATATTATAACTAGTTATGCTTTTTTCTTTCCTATCGGAAATGTATCTAGTCAAAGTATTAAACAATACTTTTTATTTAATCATTATCTAAACTATTAACCATTTTTTTGGGAGAATTAGATAAACTCAAAATTGAAGATAGCTTAGATCTTGATTATTTGATCATAACATTAAGTTTGATTTTTCTTTTGTCTAATATTATTTAGTCAAATTAAAGCAAACGTGAAAGCCCAAAAAAACCTAATTTGTAGTTGCAGTGTGTCTTATTGATTGCTAAATACTCGTTAGTGGTGTCGAGAGCTTGGGATTAGGATGGAGCAAAGAGAAGTGAATCTTCGGAAGAATTGGTCATTAACATAATCACAAAATTACCTCTGCAAAGTATCGTTAGATTCAAGCTGGTGTGCAGAGATTGGAAATCACTTACGGAGTCTGCCTTCTTCAGCGATCTCTACCAACGTAACTCCAATACAGTCACATCTAATTGGTCGATCCTACATGGAAGCTATAGGTGTATTAACTCTTGTTTGGAAGAAATAGAACTCAATATACCACGTGAGTCATCGTCGCATGGTAATTCTCATTATTGGTCTTTTGCAAGTGGAGTGATCCGCAAGTATACTCGAAATAATGTTAAAATCATAGAGATTTGGATTGTGGCCTGCGCTGATGGGTTGATTTTGTTGAGTCTTCTCGAGGAGGACATGACGAACCGTTACTACATTGGTAATCCTGTGTTATCACAATGGTTTCAAATATCTTCTCCTCCGTATCTTCCTCAATACCATTTCTACTTCGTTGATTTGGGACTTGTAACACAAGTTCACAACGGTTCCCTCTTAGGTTACAAGGTGATTCGGATATATAGCCAAGCACGACACACTGATATTTCTAAAACCTGGACATTTCAGATTTATTCGTCGGATACGGGTGAATGGAGTGTTCAACACGTCTCTTGTCCTGGTCATGGTGTGTCACACTGTACATCCAGTCCTGTTTCCTTGAACGGGAAACTTCACTGGTTTCATGAGTCCCGTCGTATTATGATCCATGATTTCTTCTCTCATGATGATCAAGTTCGGGCCATATGCCTACCCGCCAAGATGCGAGCTAGTCATTGGCATCGAGATGAGCGTCCAAGCTGTATACGGAGTTGCTTTCCCCCATGCTATAAGACGGTCTGCACCACATCGCAAGGATACTTTGTGCTTATCGAAGCTGGATTGATAGACGAGGTCAGGAGCTATAATGTTAAGGTTTGGAAACTCAAGAGTGATTCATGGACTTGGGAAAAGGCATGGGAAATCAACATGGCATCTATGGGGCTTGGCTTTTACTGTGTGCCAATGGCAATCAACTACTTTGATATGGACATCATCTACCTATGGGACTTAGACCGCAAATTTTTCGTTACTTGTAATCCTCGAACCCAAACAAAATCTCGGAGTACCAACTGCAAGAAAACTATCTTCTGCTTCGAGTCACATTCATGCCTTTCACAATTTATTCCGTCCTTGCAAATCGTACCTATGTAGGAACCCAAGATGATATTGATATACTTTATGCTCTAGCTATAATTTTCGTTTTGTTTCAACTGTTAACACTTGGAAAATAATCAAACTATTTCTAGTGCTTTCAATCAATTTGCAACTGATTGTCTTTGTGTAATTACTGTAAAGGTACAGATGGTTAACACCACAATCTTCTGCTTAGAACACACCAAACACACTCTTATTATTTACTAGAAAGTAGCTCACGCGATGCATGGTTTATGTATGCATTATTAACTTGAAATATAAATTGAAATTTTTATTCAATTATATATGAAATGTACATATGTAATTGTTAATATATGTCTTAAAAAATAATATTCATAATACTACAGTTCAACTACAATTTATAATTTATATATGTTATATAGTGTTTCATATAAGCGTAACGAAAAAAAGAAAAGTTAAAGTACATATTACTAAATATTTTTGATTACAATATATTGTTGAAATTATTTAAACAATATGTTTAAGATCATTACTTATAGCAAAATCAACTATATATGGTATTTTCGTTAAATAGTTAATTTGATAGATAATTTTATGTTGTCTTACTTCATTATTTTGATAAAAAAACTGATAAGTAATCTAGAAAGAAAAATGTAAGATTAGTTAGAACCGTAAGGGCTCTCAATGGACACGCATTCCCAAAATACATATTTTGGTTCGCGGATGTTACAAAATGTATGAAACCATTTTATAGTAATAGGACAATTAGTTACACCAAAGTTAATGAAATTTTGTATGTTCGTTAAATAATTAAGATAATTTAATTTATTTATTGTTTGGTTTTTTTAAAAAAAAAAACTGATAAGCATTCTAAGAAAAAAATATGTAAGACATTATTTTGATAGATAAATTATGTTGTCTTATACTCCCTCTGATTTTTATTACTTGTCATTCTAGAAAGATTTTTTTTGTTTTAGATTACTTGTCATTCTCATTTACCAATGTAACTATTACAATAAAGTTCCAAATATAACCCTATTAAACTAACATAATAAATAAATAATAAATTATTTGTGAGGTTAAACTTGTTAATTTACATAGTTTCTTAATTTGCGTGAAATTCTCTAGAATGACAAGTAAATAAAACCGGAGGGAGTATATTAATTTTTTTTCATATATAAAAGTAATAGTTTACAACAAATAATTTTATAATATGATAAGTCAATTTTAAATAATTTATTGAAACAATATCACTAAACAAATATCTCATACTCTAAGTCTAACTAATTAAAATAAAAGTTTGTCAAATTCAGCCACTGTGTCAAATTTAATATAAATATGTTTTTCTTCTATAAATTGTCTCTATTTCTGATCATTTGAAAATAAATAGTATAATTAACAATAAATTAATTTTGAAACTATTGTTTTGGATGTACTAAAGACAGTCAAACTGTAACTTATAGAATACTATTAAATACAAATTTTTATTTTGTCTTTAATACATTATATATTATTATTGAATATAATGTGATATATATATATATATATATATATATATATATTAGTAAATCTTCAATATTTTTAAATTAGTCTATCAGAAGTTAATTTGGTTTCAGTTTTTACTTGAAAAGTATGAAACCATTTTCTATTTTTACTTGGTTTCAATTTGTTTATATTTTTTAGTTGGGTTGATTAGTGTTTTTTTTTTAGGTTTTATGGTGAATGATTTCATTATGAAATATATTATTAGATGCTAAAACTAAAAAATGGAAGGAATATATTTTTGTAACAATGTAGGAAAAAAATTCAAAAAGCAAACTATACAACAATTATCTTTTTTAACGAACTATACACCACATAAGATCCAAATAAATCAAATGAAAAATATAATGTTAAATTCAAAATTAATGAGGATGACATGTGTCACAAAAGTAGAGTGTCAAATGTCACATTGTTAGGCAAAGTTAAGAAAAACCTTCTCTTATTATATAAGATTCTTATCAAACTCTTATAGCGATTACAAGAATAAATGTTTATTGAAAACCTTTCAATAAAACATTTGCATGTAATGAACAAATTTGTTTAAATCTTTGTCAATTAAACGTAATCCTTAGTATAGTTGTAAAGTAAGTAAAAAAATATAACTAACATGTAAAAAAGCAACTAAATATGGCTAGTGAAGGTTCTGAAAAACCTCTTTGAAAACAACATTCATTTATTTTTTCTGTGGTTTCTCTTTCTTGTCTGTAATAAGCACTTTCAAACCTGCTTTTGATTTCACCCTAGACATTGCTCCATAGAGTTGTCCATGAGTTAAAACCGGTATTGGCAAATACAACCCTACATAAGATAAACTCTAGTCTTGGCTTTTGTTGTTGGTCATAGCAAAAGCAACTGACAAAGAAAATCATCTTTGACGCATCTTGAAAGGCAACCTAGTGTCCGATAGCAATAATATCATCCTAGGAATAAGCACAATGTGACCAATTCTAGTTCTTGTAATGATCCTAGCTTCTCAAACATGATCAGTCATCTGATTTATTTGTAACCTAGTTCCATTCATCAACCCTCCATTAGGATCTATATTTACAACATTATCTTAAGTCTAAGACTATGATTTGGTAATCCCGATACCTTGATAGTATTCAAGAAATCTGGATTATACACTGGATTTTTTTTAGTTTTTTTGTCAGAAGGGTCAACTGAATCAGAATTTAGATAAACTCTCTCTTCACCTCTAAGCAAACCAGTAAACAAAACAAAAAAAAAATAGAGGAATAATAATCTTATTTCAGTTACGGGAATAATTGATGAGATATTAGTTTAGTAAATGGATATTTTTTGGAAAATATATTATTTATTTTTCTTCTTCTCTCTCTATTTGAAACTGAGTAATTCAAACAAATAAAATAAAAATAGGGAAAACTAACGAAGAAAATGAACTTTATTTGAAAAAAAGTTATTTGTATTTTTTTTTTAAAAAATTAAGCATTTAATATATTTAAATCTCAACTTAGTTTTATTTTTGTAAAGAACTAGGTTTTCACCCGCGGTACACCGTGGAACTAAATTATAAATTAATGTATTTTAAATAGTATTTTTAATTTATTTAGTTTTCAAATTTCCAATTAATTAAATTCTATCTAATTAATTTATAATTTTGTTTAGAATGTTTTTTCTTCTTCTTACGTTTTATACAGCTTATAACCTAATTATATAAATTTTTTTATTAGATAGAATATAAAATTTTAAAACACTCAGTTTTGTTTTCAATAATTGAACAAAGGTATATGCCTATATGGTATGTTACTATATATTTTTATGTGTATACGATTTTTTTTTTTGGAATATTAAGAATGTGTTATCGTATGTGTAATATTTTGTAGTTCATATACTAAATAATTTATAAGTTAATTTTCTAAACTATGACTACAAATCTATAGTATATGAAATAAACTAATAATTTTAGTGTTGGTTCTATAGTCCAAACCCGCCATGCTAGGCGGATCACGCAACATGTTCAAAGATTTTTAATCCGCAAAAAGTTAATTATGCGAAACCCGTGAAAGTAAAATATAATATATGAGGCTAAAAGTCATTTTTTATCAAATCAGTTTTTCATATTTTTAAAGAACAATACCTCTTCACTCACCTCCTTATAAAATAAGAAAATAAAATCTGTATATATTTAAAATTATGTTTATTACCTTTTAAAACAATTAGTTTCTATAAAACATCAAATATAAGTACAGTTAAATTTTTTATTAAATTAATTATTTAATGTCAATGGCATACCTGTAAATAAGTACCAACTTGAAGATTTATTTTATAAATGTCTCCGAAAATGTATATATAGATATAGATAGTGGCTAAAAGATAAATATAATTTTTTAAAATAGATAAGATACTATATCTACATCTTTTATTTTTACTTATTAATTTTTAAAATTTAAGCTGTTAAACGGAACTGTTATATATTTTATTCGATTAGATTTTTGATAAAAATTTGAACACTGAAATTTTTTTTGATAAAATTTGTAGTTGTAGATTTTATTCCATTAGATTTTTAAAATCTTAGCTGTTAATTTTTTTTAAGTATGAATTAGCTTTGATTCTAATAGATTTTTTTTACTTTTCTACTATTATTTTATTTGATGTTTCCCCGATTTTTCGCTTTTTTTAATTAATTATATTTATTTAAATTAATTAATTAATTTTATTAAGTTTTTCTAATGGCAATTGAATGTAATTTTCATATTTGTACTTCTCAATTAATATTTGTACTTCTCAATTAATATTTGTACTTCTCAATTAATATAGTAGGATTCACGTTTCAATCAAAAACAGTAATTATTAAGTTTGAGATATGGGTTCTATTTGTAACATTTCATAATCACACAATGACATTAATTAACATTAAACTACATAATAAAATATTTTTCTGTTTAAAAAGTAGCCAGTAAAATAAGCTACTAAATGGTGAATCCCCACTTATCACATTAAGATAAACACACAAATTCTTCCCTTTTACATTCTCTTAGCACACTATACAATAATTATAGTTATGCCATTATACTGATTACCCATAAAAATCACAACCTACCCACATAACCTGTTCAAAAACACGGTTGCCAAGGCCGCTTAATTGCCGATTATACGTTTAGGAGAGGATAACCGCCGCGATTTCATTTTATGCGACTAACAATTTGGAAAATTTAAAATAATTCATTTTCTCACGTTTTAAAGTTTGAAATATGTTTTTCTTTGTAGATCTATGATGTAGAGTTAAAATCTACAAGAGAACAAACAAAAACCACAAAAGAACAAAACACGACACATATTGGGGTTTACAGGTTGCACACACAAGGAAGAAGACATGGGTATATTCGTCATTTTATTTTAAAAAATATTAACTCATTTTCTCGTGTTTCTGAAGTTTGAAATATGTTTTTCTTTGTAGATCTATAATGTTGAGATAAAATCTACAAGAGAACAAACAAATACCACAAAAGAAAAAAATAAATAAAAAACGGCACAGCTTAGGTGTACAGATCGCATACACAAGGAAGAAGACATGGGTATATTCGTCATTTGGTTTTATTTAAGTGTCATTCTAAGAAAATAGGGAAAAATGCACTTTCTAGAGGTCAACCTTGGTTTTGGATCACTCCAATACGCCTCAAACCACTCTACTACAAACTCTATAAATGCTCAAAACTTTAACATATTATACGAATATATACATTAAAATACCTAAAACTAGTCTCTTATTATTCTCCTATAATGTCAACCTAATTAATTCGGCATTAGGCGCTACCTCGCCGTTCGATCAACGCCGAATGATTTTTAAAACAAGGCCCACATGTATTATTTTAATTAATGCAAATTTGTTAGTTTGAATATTATTTCAAGCCTAATCGACTTTGATACTGATGTGATTCTCCCAAGGAATCAACGTTCTAAGGTAGGTAGACTGATAATCCTAGAACTTCGATAGCTCGCGAAGCTGGATGATAAGGCGTGAGATAAACTCAAAAATCCTTATGCCCCAAACTCTCTTAAAACAATCCACACAAAGCAAGGAGATGGAACTTTAGATAGAAGTTTTGTGGAGACAGATGACAAGGCGTGAGACGAATCCCAAAAATCCTTGTGCCCTAGACTCTCTTGTAACAACTCTTCAATCCTCAGCTAATGAATGGCAACGTCAAGTGCGGCGTAATCACCAAAACTCTTTGATGTAACCCACCAAGGAGAAAGAACAAGTTCCGAAGGAACAAGGGAGTTTACCACTCTCAAATAAAGATAAAAGATTTCTTGGTTGATTGATTTTTCAAATGAGATTACATGTGTTTATAAAAAGATAGAAAACTTGGTCACAAAGCAAAGTATTGATTATTCTTGAAACTAAAAAACAATAAAGATACTAAATTGAATCAAGACCAACTCTTGGTGCATGTTTCCCTTCCAAAGGTGTCCTTCCCAAGGTGAGTTGAACTCTATTTTCGTCACTCCTCTTTGACCACAAAATAAAGTGATTATTTTGGGCTTTCTTGGGCTTTTATTAGTCTCACAGTGGACTGTACTTGATATATATCATCCCCAATATAATTTTCATGCTCTCTTTGGACATAAGTTCTTGAATTGACCCATTAAGTGTTTCCTTGATCTTCTCCCTCTTTGACTCCTTGCTCCAACTTGCTTATGAGAAACAACATGGGCTGTATTATTTATTCACTTAGGTCTTAGTAGAAATAACTCATGGTTGCCTAACATAATTCTGGAAGCACCTAAACCAATTGGACCTAAAGTTCTTCAGGTGAAGAACTAGATTGATCTTCTTTGGAAAATGAAGTGTATCCTTGTATTCCATGGGACAAATCTTCTGTTCCTGAGCTTGTTGAAAACATAAGAGATCTATTAACATCCTCCAAGTGGTTTTGTGTTGAAATTGTTGCTGAGCTGGTTTGTGTAATACGATCTTTGGCTCAGACGTGAAACTGGAACTGAGATAGATCCACTCACTTTAAATATCCATATCTTTCACATATGAACTGATCTCAATGTGACTCCAATTCTCCATGGTTCCGGAATGGATCCAAATTTCAGAACAGTTTGGTTCATAGCTTGAATCCCTTCTGACTTGGTTGGAATCCTCCATTGAATGCTCCTAAGTCCAAATCGCGTAGCCATGAATTCACCTGATTTGTAAAATGAATAACTCCTTCATAGAACTCTGATTGTACTGATTCCACTTCGAGATATGCTCTAAACGAGGTAAGAATTTATCCCATATAGTCGTTTGGCTGGAAGAATTGATTTTTGACTTCGTTCGTGTTGAATAAGACTCAAGAGTCGTCTTGGATGGTTTCATGATCATATCAGATTGTCCCAAATCCAAGACATATAGTCGAAGTCTTTAAAGTGCTGTTTAAACTCAAATGAAAGTGCTTAGACATCCTTTTTTTCCTGGAGTTTCCATAAGAAGACCACTCTATTAACAGATGGTGGATACTAAGTTAAAAGATGGAAATCTAATGGGTGTAATCTAGATCAAGGGAAGCTTTTTATAAGACCTAACAGCAGGTAGAGAAGGCTACAGGTGCCCACTCGAAAGGTTAGATATGTCGATGGGAAACCGTACCAAATATGTCGATGGTAGTCTTGCAAACTTGATAAAGTCAATGATAAAAACAACTAAAATTTGTCTATCAAGGTTTGTCCTATCAAAAAAAAAAAAAAAAAAATTGAAAAANATTTTTGACTTCGTTCGTGTTGAATAAGACTCAAGAGTCGTCTTGGATGGTTTCATGATCATATCAGATTGTCCCAAATCCAAGACATATAGTCGAAGTCTTTAAAGTGCTGTTTAAACTCAAATGAAAGTGCTTAGACATCCTTTTTTTCCTGGAGTTTCCATAAGAAGACCACTCTATTAACAGATGGTGGATACTAAGTTAAAAGATGGAAATCTAATGGGTGTAATCTAGATCAAGGGAAGCTTTTTATAAGACCTAACAGCAGGTAGAGAAGGCTACAGGTGCCCACTCGAAAGGTTAGATATGTCGATGGGAAACCGTACCAAATATGTCGATGGTAGTCTTGCAAACTTGATAAAGTCAATGATAAAAACAACTAAAATTTGTCTATCAAGGTTTGTCCTATAAAAAAAAAAAAAAAAAAATTGAAATACTTTTAACACTCATGACATAGTTTTCTAAGATGGTTGAAATTTTTGACATAGAGGTGGTTTCTTCAGGTATTTTGATGGTCTCTTCCCAAAAGCATTGATGGAGGTCAACCAAATGATGTATGACCATTGCAAGGAAAATACATGAATATAAATTTTCTTTTAATTGGTCAGAAATTATGTTACAGGTTAAATATAAGATTGTTTAGTTCACAGATTTTGAAAGGTAAATGAGGGATTAGTATATGTGCCTAAAAACTTATATGCCTAGAAACCAAAACAATGTGTTAGCCTAGATCTCCCTGTTTTTATGTATTAATTTGATATAACTTGCAGTAAAATTTATGTGGTAAAAATTGTGATGAGTTGTTGCATAAATAAGATTTATTAATCTTCTTAGAATATGACTTGTAACATTTTGTTGCCATATGTATTTTTTAAGTAAATTTAGTTTTAAAATATTTTAAAAACAATATAATATTGACTTAAATATATTAGAAAAATTGTATATAGTAAACAAAAAACTTTAGCAGTGGCAGAGTGTTTGCGAAGACATGGAGTGCAAGTCATCCCAATATGTCATGAGTGCCGTATTGAGGAGGAGACAATTGCACATGTGCTTTTTGGGTGTACATTGGCAACTAGAGTTTGGGAGGCTACGTTATTACCCTTACCATCAATGGGGTTCTCGTCATCTGTTACAGATAATAATGGCTCGAGGAGACATACGAGAATATTATCGGAATGCCATCCCTTGGATTCTATGGGAGATTTGGAAAGCACGAAATGGTTTCATCTTTTCAGGTCGAATGCAGGATCCTCATGTGTTGATAGATGGGGCGTTGGAGGACTCTGACTTATGGCTCCGACAATGCACCAAGACTCTGCAAGCTAACAGAGGAATCGAACAAAGAGGATCGGCGCGACTAGAACGATGGAGTAAGCCTGCACCGGGAGTTTTGAAATGAAATATTCACTGTGCTTGGGTTAATGAAATGTATTATTGTGGTGGAGCTTGGATTTTACGGGATGATGCAGGCAATGCTCGATTCCATGCTAGGGATGCATTTCCCTCAAGGGTGAATAGGATCTCAGCAGAATTAAGTTGTATCTTATGGTGCTTACAAAGTTTGTGTACTCTCCAGATATACTCGTGTGAGGTGTGGTTGGACTGTCAAGCAGCTTTATCGGCTTTGGAGAACCCGCTGAGTTGGCCGAAATACCGTTCTCAGGTGGAAAAGATTGCTGGAGTAATACAGGGGATGGGAGAGATATCCTTTAAACTCTCTTCGCCGAAAGCTAACCTGTTGGCTAGGGATATTGCTCATAGCGTCACCAGAGATGGGAGGTTGTCTTCGTATCTGTCCTTGGGTGGTCCTTCCTGGTTGCACGATCGGATAGAAGAGGAAAGAGTTGGAAGACGAGGCTGATGTTGAAGCAGAGCATGATGATTACGTCCGAAGGATGAAGTAGAGAATAAAATTGGAATAGTTTTTCTTCAATCATAATACTTTTGCTTTGGTTTTGAACTCATTCTATGGTGTTTTTTGGCTTTTGCTCAACATATATATCTATCAGAAGTTCAGTGTTAAAAAAAAAAAAACAGTCTCAGCCTTTTCAGATCTATGCGTATATTTTTCAATTTCAATAAGAATAAAAGATCACAACTTTTGAAAAATAAATTAGAAATTTAAACCAAATTAAGACAGTAGAAAAAATATTTATTTTTCCAATTAATTAACTAATAAAATACTATTTCTACTTCTGAATTTTTTTTTTTTTTTACTTTAGTTCTGAAAATTTTCATAAGTTTGAGTTATGCTTTGATTTAACAATTTTACAAAAAAAGATAACCATAACTCAACAATGTTTTACCACAAGAGGTAGCAGCATATTTGATGTCACCCTAATGTCTGACGAACCACTTGAGCTCGTCGTCCTTAATTTCAAAATTGTAGGTATATATTTTATATGAATTTGATAAATTGAAAGCATTCACAACATATGGGCCTGTTCTTTTGTTAGTCGATGGGTTAGCGACGGCGATAGTGCAAAATGACAATCGATGTAGGATCTCTCAAAACAAAACGACAGTAAAGAACATTAATGAAGGTGACGCTGAAAAACATGGAGTTTCCGTTGGAAAAAGTACAGGCGTAATACAGCGACGTAGGCGTCGCCACAAAATCCAGCGTCTGCACAAAAGAACAGGCCCATATATGTTATAAAATCAATACACCTCATCATCTCCAAAACTATCAGCGTCTGATTTCTTTGAAAATTCTGTTGTTTGTTCAGTTTTCCCTTCTTTAATTTTCAGTCGCAGTTGTTGGGATAGCCATGAACAAAAGAACAGGCCCATATATGTTACTGATGAAAGAAAAATTTGTAACAGTTAAATGAACGATAAGATTTAAATAATCCTTCATTTTTTTATTTACCAAGTTAACACATTATTTTTATGCAAATGATTTTTTTAATTGTTTTTTTAATTTAATTTGATTATGCAATATGAATATGTTTTTAGAACGTTTACCGTTGTCTTCCAACGTAGGTTATATACTAATAGATCTCATAAAACAAAACAGTTTTAAGAGATCTCTTTTTTTGTCTCTTCTTCTTCTTTCTCGATCGAATCATGCATAAATCCAAAAGAAACCCGTCATTCTCCTCCACTCTCCTCGATGAAATCTACAATTCCATCGATCTTAAATCCCAAAAAAACCCAATCTTTTGTCGGCTCTGTTAACACCAGTACCAAAAAACAGAGCATTGTGTCCCGATCGGTTCCTGACCGTAAGATCCACCGTGATCGGTTCTTTGGCTCTGTGTCGTCTTCCTCTGACTCAAACTCAAGCATCTTCTCATCTTCCGACACCGAACTAACTCACGGTAAGAAGGTAACTTCTTCGTCCAGACCGTTATGTTTCGGCCCTTCAAAGACAAAACCAAGGAAAACAGAGGACAAGACTCTGTACCACCAAAACAGAGCAACCCGAGTGTACGACGACTACGATTACACCTCCGACGTCCGCAGATTCACGAGACACGACGAGAACTGGGAGCATTCTAGAACAAGAAGACCCGTTAAGAGCTCCTCCGGAAACCTCAAGAAGCCCAAAACCCCAGCTTCACCAGCCGGAAGAATCGTCAACTTCATAAACTCGTTGTTCAGCAACAACAATTCAAAACAGTCCAATGCTGTTAAGAGCTATCCGAGGAAGACGAGTTACGACGACTCTGCTTTCGTTAGGAAAACATCTAATGATTATCACTCATCTACTACAACGTGTTCTTCAGCTTCTTCTTTCTCAAGGTCTTGTATGAACAAAAGCTACGAGAAATCATCTGACCGTATCAAACGAAGCGTTAGGTTCTCTCCTGTCAATGTGATCGTCCCCGAGAGTTTTACAAACAAAGAAGAGGACTATTTCAGTAACGTGAGAAAGTCGGTGAAGAAGAATGTGGAAGATGGAGGAAGGAGATCAGTGGAAGAGATTGCGAGAGAGTTTTTGAGAGATTATCACAAGAACCATGAAAACAGTTTGGTCAAGAAGAATGCTGGTTTGATCTTGTGAAACCTTTTTTTTTGTTACTTTACTTTAGACTTTCGTTTTAAAAAAATTCACATGGGATTCTCCACATTTGTGTTTGTGTTTTGTAACTATGGTGTGTTATAAATTTTGTGTTAGTAAAAATTTGATCCAATCATCAATTTAGTTTTCAATTGTTCTGTTTATTAATTTAGTAAGGGATAATATATTTATAATAAACATTATTTTTACCAAACAAAACTTGAAGAAAATGTATTACACATTGGAAGCACACTCCTACAGAAAAAGCTAATGTGAATACAATGCAAAACTGTAATATCAAAGGCTCAGAGCCAAAACGCAAAATGCTAGTTTTAAGCACAAATATAATGTTTAGCGTAAACATATAAAAGTCCAAGGTAAACGCTCATGTTTAACATAAACGCAAAGGCTAAATGCAAGCTCTAATAGATATCGTGTTCAGTGTATCACGATGGGAAAAAGAAGTATAGAATATTCAAAATTTATTAAAGTCGAGAGTACTTGTTATTCTTCTAATGGAAGAAATTGTTATGAGTTACATGCAAACGTATAAAGGTTAATTATCAGAGTTCAGAGACGAGTTAACTCAAAATAAATAATAAAAAGTTATAAAGAATTTACACGACAAAAAAACGTGATTAATTACTGTTTATTACATAAAATAATATGAGAAAAATGTCAAAAAAAATCTCCAACTTTCAAATTTAGGGCGATTAAATCATGAACTTTTTAAATGTCATTTAAATGTTGAAGTTTTCGTTGACTTTATAATTAAATAGAAAACTTTTGTTGACTAGGTTTAGGGTTTAGGGTTTAGGGACCGTTTTAGACATACCGTTAAGTCAACTAACAGAAAAATTGAAAGGGTTAAGTCTTTAGTTAGGGTTGTTGTTTTGCTTACAAAATATAAGTCGTTTTGATCACAAAATTTTTGCGGATTGAAGAATCGAACCTGTCACCTCTATCTTAGAGTAACAATAGACTACCGACTGAGCTAATTACTTATTTGCTATTGTCTAAAACATTAATAATTATATATTACAACACAGATGCCAAAATTAAAAACAAAATATCAGATCCATCGTCATCGTCATCTAGTACAAATCCTAGATATGATGTGTAATTGTAAGCAGAAACGGTGGCTCATAATTCTTCGTTTTCAAGTTCGATTCTATTTTCTCCCGCAGGTTTGTTTTTGATGCTTGGATTGGAAAACGAATCCATGGCCAATTTAGGAGAGAAGGGGTTTGTTCTATATTTTAGTTTGAAATCTGGGTTCTTTTTTCTTCTTCTTTTGCTTCAGAGATTTGATTGTTGTCCAAATTGATGGATCCAGTTTTCTTGTTTGTATCTTTTTCCCTCAACAAAGACTGAGAAGTGAGACGAAGATTCTACGAATTTTCTTGTCTAAATTAGCTTAGTCAACCAAAATTCTCTATTTAATTATAAAGTCAACGAAAACTTTGCGTTTAAATAACATTTTAAAAGTTCATGATTTAATCATCCTAAATTTGAAAGTTAGAGATTTTTTTGACATTTTCCCCAAAATAATATTAACATAAAATTCAAGTAGTCCAAATCAAATACTACATTGTATATTTCTGTTTTTGTTTTATAAACATTTTTAATGACTTTTAAAAGCTAACTATAGTAGTTTTTTCTAACATACATATTAGATAGTGAGCCACGGTATACAGTGCGGAGATATATTTACCTAAATTTGGATTTGTTATTTACAGAATTATAGTAGAAATTTTATTTATTCTACATATTTTATAATATTATATATTTAATTTAATTATTTCCATACTCTAATTTCGACCCATAGTCACTAATATTATGGTTTGGATACAATTTCACAATTTATTAATTATAAATTTGGTGGAATTTAAAAGAAACTTTAACAAAATCATTATTGACATGTGATATGGTATTACAAATTGATATGATCATATTTAGAGAACTTAATATACCAACTTTACAATAGTTTTTTGTGTTAATATTAATACCATTGCAGTTATTAGTATAACATATTAGTATATGTTAACTTTATATACCAAATTTACAATTAGATTATGTATATCTATATTATCAAATTTTTATTTATAGGTTGAAATTCTCTGTCGATCAATACTTTTCTTTTATTCATAGTTTATTTATTTTGTATGAAGCCAAAACTCTTTCGAATTTAAAATATTAGATTGCATGTTGAATTTGAGCAGTATTTGTAGAACTAAAAAAAAGGAATGGGTTAAATTCTCTGTTTTTATTAATTAATTGTTTTTGTAGATGTAGATTTTGATATGAGTAGTCAACTTTATACATTTATTATTTATTTTTTACTCGAATACATTTATTATTTTCATATAGGAAATATTGTATATAAAAATTAAGTTTTCACGAATTAAATAGGTTGTTATTGTTTGCTAAAATTTCTAAAACAATAAATGGTACCTGTTAAATAATTTTATTAAATAATTTTGAAAACGTTATTTTATTATTTTGTAAATCAAAATAAGTGTTTCTTTTGTTAGTTATTAAATCAATTAAAATACAATAACATTTTCGTAATATGTCATATCAAAATTGGTTAAATTTCTATCAATATTGTTTAAATAAGTATATATATAATGATAAATTAATTAAAACGGTTCAGAAATACAAACGGAAACTTATATCTTTATCAATCAATTTTCCATCTTAATATTGGAGTTTCTCTAAGTATGGTCGGGATCTTGAAACGGCTCTAATATATGCAACCAAAACATGATTTTTACGTACCGATGTGTAATATCTCTATTCTCTTTTCTTTTCAGATACTACCTTCCAAGAACAAAATCATTGTTTTCTAGGCATTTTCCCATTACGATTTGATTATTACATATTGGCAAATGACGTGTTGTTCATTGAATGGTTATCAATACACATATGGTCCATAGAACAGAAGAGGGAAAGTGGGGGCGAAATATAAATATAATTAACATAAAAAAACTTGTGAAGAAATGATAATAACTTTCGCATTTTACAAATTAGATACAGTCCCCACAAAGAACAACTTGGCAATTGTTACATTAAGACGCAACCATTATGTGGAATTCCTACTCATTACTTTCAAATCTAACCATAAATAAATACCAAATTTATATTTATTATGTGTCTTATGGAATTTAATTTGACAATTCAGCTTTAGACATGTTGGGTCCTTTGTCTATGTAGTCTTGTCTCCACTTTGTCTTCTTCTTTTTAATTCGATCGATCTAATATAAGTGTATGATTTCAAACTGAATTTATCCCATCGTGCTTAATATTATTCTTTAGTTATCAAAATATTAAAATATATGCATGTTCGCATTATCGAAAATATTATTATATCATGAAAAAAAATATACCGTTGTTTTTCAATTTGTATGATATATCAAAGATGAATTTATTATTTGATTATATTCATTTGGTTTAATCATAGCAATTGATGGTGGCATGCAAAAATAGACTTACAAATTGGGTCCACACTTAAAGTTGAAGGAAGTAGATAATACCTTCTTGCTACACCATCATGTAACCTACTATAACATCACACATGCTTTGCCACCTCAATCCCACCCTTACTCTACTATTTCCAAATCCGGTTTTGATTAAACCAATCGAATCAGTTCGACAGAAAATAAAACAAAATGGGTTGAGTTTACTTTGTGTGATCAGTGATATTTAAAAAAAAGTTATAGCATTTCTTATTTGAAAAAAAATATATTTTTTTCAAAAAAATTGAAAAGAAAAATCATCAATATAATAATCCATGTTCTCTTTTTTTTTTTTTTTTTTTTTTTTTTTTTTTTTTTTTTTTTTTTTTTTTTTTTTTTTTTTTTTTTTTTTTTTTTTTTT
>NC_025697.1:17661001-17674298 GCF_000633955.1 Camelina sativa
CTAAAGATGATGAAGGGAAGCAAGTCATACACGGAGTATTCATCATCTTTCTCAACGGATGAATTTGGTTATGATCAGAACCGCTCAAACTCCTATAACTTTAATGGGCCTTGCATCAACACAGATCCGGAGATGAAGAGGAAGAAGAGAGTAGCTTCTTACAATCTCTTTGCCACGGAAGAAAAGCTCAAGAGTACTCTCAAGAACAGTTTCAAATGGATCAAGAACAAGTTCTCAGGGGATGATAATAGTATCCGGTACAACGTCTAGATTAGTCCACTTTGATACTTTAATCTACATCTTCTTCGATCTTTCTTTTTAGTTACACTACGACAAGATCATAGTGAAACTTAACATGTATATTAAGTGTGTGAGATTATGTATGTGTGTGTGTCGATAGATTTGTACGTTACTCAAATGGAAATATAGATTTTGTCTATGTGCCAGAATTATAAAATCCAACTTTTAATTCTTTCTTTGTGGTTTGTTACTCTATTATTTTATATATGGTTGAATTGGTTGAATCAATTCAGATAAAAAAATTTACTGCTAATATTTCTTTTTTTTATTGCTATTTCAGATAAACTTAAATTATATAAATCCGTCTTAAATAATTATAGGATGATTTTTCAACAATAGATGGGATCTTTTTTTGGGTGATATCTTGTGTAATGGCACTGAAACCTAGCCAACTAACTCTACCATCTCTCCACTTCTTGAATACTTCTTATGGTTAAGGTGCTCTGAAGTTCATAGTATGAACAATTGATATCGGAGGCTACCATATAAACGAAAATATGCAACAATTGATTTGTTGGAAATAGCACGCTCCATTTTGGTGAAATTCATAAAACAAATTATCATATTTTCCCTTTTAACTACTCGTTTGAACTAAGGCTTCCGCTTTAGTAATTGAAAAATAGTCAGAAATACTTTTTTGTAGGTATTTCTTTTCAAATATAACTAATTTTTTGTTATTTTCATTTTTGCCATTTTTTACATAATTATAATATCAAATTATTTTTTTTAATTTTTTTTATAGATTTGGGTTCTCTATTTTTCATTTATGGTAAAGTTTTGAAGAGTAGAGTTTAGTATTTGGAATTTAGGATTTAAAATTTAGTTATTTTGTATATAGAAAAATGTATTACGAAAAGTTGACAACAAGAGAAAGTATTTTGGCAAAAAGATATAGAAAAAAAAGTATTTTTTTGTAAATTCCCCTTATTAATTTGATATAGTAACTCTATATGAAGTGTGTCTTAATCTTTTTTGTCAAACAAAATCGTCTATTAATTAAAATGATTATCGTACAAAATGTTCACAAGTCACGAAGGCAGATTAAAAACTGACAGAATGAAAATCTTCTCAAGGATCCTAAATTGTGCTAAATTATGAGCAGGTTTGTTATTACAACAGTTAACATGCACAAAGCTAGTTGTTACAAATTTTGACGCCCATAAACCTATATCAGAAACAATTCATGCAATAGAGACATATGATAGACCATTGTTTAGGTTCACAGATGTGGTGGGATTGCTGGTTATATAATATATAGATTATTAAAATTAATTATATAAAATCATAACAACTTCTAACACAAAAATTCTTTGATAAATTGGATTAGATTAAAATAATTTATTTTTGTTCCATAGCCAAATATTAAATTCATTTTCAAGTTTTTTTTGCCATCGAATGCGATTATTCTGAGTAATCTCTATCAAGAATCTTGGGTTTTATAAGAAACTAGTATTACTCCCGTGCATACGACATTTCTAACATTATTCATTATTCATAATAAAAATTTACATGTATAAACAACTCAAGACTTTGACCCCCCAAAAAAAAGTTTTAAAGGCTTAAAAAAAAAGTATGCATATAACAACACACTATCATTGATTAACCACAAACCTATAAAACCTTATAAGCTGGATAAAGAAAATGATTTAAATCTGTTGTACCCATATCCCAAAATTTATTTTCTCGTATCTCTCCCTAATTTATTTTCTATTTTTCTTTAAATAAAAAATTGGTAAAAGACCATAAAATTTTAAGAAATTCAGTTAATTACTAATCCAACCAACTTTTATTTGGGTTATCCATTACAACCGGATCCCATCCTTTTATTTTTTTTCAATTGAAACCTGAAATTTTCTTCTTTCTTCTCCGATGAAACTGAGCGATTTCTTATTTCTTATCTCCTCAAACATCTCATCTCTTTTCTCACATCAAATCTGATATATTTCTTCATTTTCTTCTCTTTTTCAAAGGTAAATCTCTAAATCTCATATGAAATTAGGGTTTGTAAATTTGGATTTAAATTCAAAATTAGGGTCAAATCTCTAAAATATTTGTGATTATTTTGTTAATCCCAGCTATAACAATGCCTCCAAAAATGAGAAACGGTATCAATTCAAAGAAAAGGAGAAAAATGAATCCTCCGACAGAAGCTCCTCTTTCCCCAGCCTCAACCGCTCCTCCTCCACCAACCTTAACAGCGCCTCCTCCACCAACCTTTACCGCTTCTCCTACTCCAGCGACAATCACATCCCCTCAGCTAGTAGCAATGGATGAAGTAACTCTTCTTCATTCACCATCCGAAATCTCTCCTCCTCCGCCAGTTGCAAATTCTCCTCCTCGACCATCATCAAACGAAGAACAATTGAATCCTCCTTGGCTACCACATGTAAATAAAATGAAATTTTGGTTGATGAATTTTTGTATAGTAGCGGAATATAGACCTTTGTATTTTGGTACAAATAAGTTTGCTTGTGCAACTATGGGTACAACTAGTATTCACAATTGTTTTTGGATTTGTAGGATAATGATGAGGATACTCAACCAATAGCTCTGGAGTTCTACTTAGAGCAAACCAATTATACAAAGTTTTGTAAGTTATCCTCAAGGTCCGAGGAGAACAAGACGATAGCGAAGTTAGATTAAATCCTTGAGGAAGATGAAAAGGATTGGTTTCGTTTACACCCACAATTTCAGCATATTTGGCACATGCATAGGGAGGAGAATCACAAGTATACGGGTACAACCTTCAAAATACTTGAAGAGTCCATATACAAAGGGAAATAGGGGAAAGAAGAAAGATGAACCTGCAAAGTGAATCATAGTTGTGTGTGCTTGTTTTGTAATGGATTTGGTTGGTACTTGTTAGGTAATGGATTTGGTTGGATTGTATTTGGATGTTTTTGGTACTGAGATTTTTAGGTACAACTGGAATATTTTGGGTACAACTGGAATCTTTGGGTACAACTGAGACCGTTTTATAAAATAAATTATTGAAATTTATTTAAAACGTGTAAAAATTGATCAAATATAAATTGTGTAACAAATGGATTGACATAATTACTTGGATGAAAATAACTGATTTACATGTTTTGACATAATTACTTGGATGAAAATAGCAAAGTGATCATCAAAGCATTAGGAATATTTGCTCTATGTAGGACAATCAAAGTGACCATAAAATTTACATCGTCAAACTGACCATAATAGTTGTTCTTTTTGTATTCACTAACATGAAAATAGATGGATTTAGTTGAATTTTAAAATTTAGTACTTATAAAGTTCAAAGTTATATATAGTTGTACTTTAGTTGTACCACGAATATGAAAATTGTTGAGTTTTAAATCAAATGTAGGTGTACCCTAGTTGTAAATGTTACAGTCAGTTGTATTGTAACTGCATAAACCAATTTTGCAACAAAAAAAACAGAACAATCGAGTCTTACAACCAAAAACTGTTACGAACATCAGTGACATAGAAATTAATCACGGAAAACATCAAACAAGCTTCCAGTAGTAGTTTTTCTCTTCTTTCTACCAGTTTCTGCAACTTGACCATCTTCACAAGCTTCACCACCAGCTTCACACGTTTCACCAGCTTCACAAGCTTCACCAACTCCATTTTTCTCACACCCTTGATGTTGTTCGTCATCTTTATCCAGCTCCACATGCATTACATCAAATTCAGCTTGATTCCATTCTAGATAACACAAAAGATCATCATCACCAAAGATATATATATTGGTTTTTTAGGATTCACTGAAACTGGAATGTAGCTAAACTTCATCTTCGTCCCTGCAGCTACCATCATCTTTTTGCATATTTTATCAACCAATGCAAAATAAGTAACCTGCTCAATAGGTGCTTTCATCAAAAGAGCATGCCTAACATCTTCTCTTGAAATCCGTTGTATTTCATCTCCATTGTTTAAATAATTTCCCCCATAATCAAAATGAATGAATGTGCGAAGATTATTATTCATTACTCCCTGCAAATATAATTCAAACTAACATTAGAATAGTTTTCACTTTCCTTTAGTTGTACCAGTTGTATCAGTTAATATCAGTTGTACCTACATCTGCAGAAACGAGAAAACGGAGAAAACCTAATCCAATTTCTATCTAGCTCGATTCAACCACTAGGTCCATAAATTATAAACGTACTCTGCCTCTAATAGACTTGAACAAATGAGAATTAACAAGATTAACATACAAAAAATGAATTTATAACAAATCTAAGAATGTCCCCAAATTAGAACACATTAGAAATCTAACACATCAACACTATCTACACCATAAACAAGTTTCAAATACATCGAAATTGAACAAAAACAGTTGAATAGGCCAAGAAATTACCTAAAACGAGTTTCAATTGAGCTTCAATGGAGCTTCAATGGTTGTTCAATGGTGGAAGATTTTGTGTTTCGTGGGTTGTACGGATGGGGAAAGAGGTCCAATGGTTTATTTCCTTTTTTAAAAAAAGTATATTCAATTCATTTACTTTATTTAAATAATGCAAAACTAAACAAAGGACAAAACTGAGATTATGAATTATTGGAATAATAGAGAGGTATGTAGAATAAAGGTAGATAATGTATAAAATTTTTTTTTGGGATAAGGGTATAGTAGAATTAAGAATGTACATTGATCTATATTATTGTTGTGTAATAACTGAAAGGCTAGTTAAAATAATAAATATAGAGTACAAATATTATATTTTCACAAAAATAGAGTACATCTATTAGGTTAATGCTTCCATTCTTTATGTCTTTCTCTTCATGTATTTCTTCTGATTTTATTTGTTTATTTTGTCAAAGTGTCTCTTCTGATTGTTTAAGAAGATCTATGAGCAATTTTGTCACGATCTCCATCTTCAAACAATTTTACAAATCCATTTAAAACCATAAAAGTAAAAAAAAAAATCAGCATATAACACTGAAACATGTGAAGGCAAATCAACAGTTATAAATTACTACGTAACAATGAAAAAAATAATTAAGGCCTGACTAGTTCAAACGCTGCGGTTGCGGTCGCGGGAGATTGCGGAAGCGGGCGATTGCGGTTTCAAGCGTTATTAAGCGTTTTGAACGACTGGTTTAATGGTTTAAAATTGGTGCGTTTGCGGGAGATTTACGACTGGTTGACCAGCAGGTGCAATAACGGTTGGAACTAAATGTGATATATAATAGACGAATGTTTAAAAAAACAAAATTTTTATTTAAACTTGATTTATAATTTAAATTTATTAAAAAGTACTAAAATAATTATTCAAAAAACAAATAAATTTCATATTGAAATACTTATTCCTTTATGCATTTGGCTTTTCACCAAAAATTTAATCAAGTAATTTGATAAATAACAAAACATATGCTTTAGATCGTAGATCTGTTCTCTTTTCTCTTAGATCGTGGGTCAGTAGTTGCATCTGTAGGAATGGTTAAGTGAGAGTTGAGAAGAGTCACTGGTGATTTGTTTTAATATTTTTCACAAATAATCTTATTTTTTTTAAAATTCTGATGAAATATTATATTTATTTAGATTTTTTTGAACTTATGTGCGATGTGTCATTAAATTTACATCAAGTTTTCCGGGTTATTGTTAATTGGAATATTATTTTTTTTCTAAATGTTTATTTTATAATCTCTGTAATCGTATCCGTACTTAATTTTTCTCATTCTTAATGAATAAAATGGTTAGATAGAAAATATAACAAAAAAGAATTTCATTATCATTGATTCTTTTAAGTTTTTTATTTAAAAAAAAAAATCCAACCGCAACCGCAAACGCTTGCGGGAAGCAGCTTTTGGAATTCAGTGGTTTGAAGCGGTTGGAAGCGATTAGGAGCGATTAGGAGCGATTGAGAGCGTTTTATGTGATTGGTTCCAATCGCTATCAACCGCTACCACCTGCAAACGCAGCGTTTGCGGGAGGTAGCGGGAGAACCAGTCAACACTAAGGGATCAAATTTATTTTACTCATTATAGTTTGGCAATAGCCAATAGGTAATCTTTTTTACTTTAACGTTTGCTATACCTTTTAAATGTAAATGACATAAATGATAAGCTAGACACGACTAAACTATTAATTTCAAATGGCAGGTTTTTTTGAAAGCATAGTTAAGCCACACACATTAATTTGAAGAAAACACGAAGAGCAAAAAAAAAAAAGTGTAGCATAGTGCTTCTTCAAGTTTCAGACTTTTCCAACCAGTATTGAGAGCTTTTCTCTGGTGAGAAAGAAACTTTGGAAAAGTTATGTACTACATAAACCGAAAACTTTGATTTAGTCATGGATCCAAAATACCTCTCGTAATTCTGTCTAAGAATTTTGATTATATCATCTTCAATATCTATGTTTCTCTCGCTCCTACAAACATACATAGACCAATTATTCTTGTTACTGAAAATCTAAATATTGAAATTATAGATTGACAAAAGTGGTAAAGTACTCACTGTAATTAGGATTTTGAACCGAGGAGGAGGATGATCATACTTTTTGCGATCGATTGAAAAAATTTATGTATTGAATCTACTAAATATGGGGTATAAAAAGGCAGAGATCATGGACGAAGAAAAAGGATCGTGGATTGTGGGTTGGACGGGTTTGAGAAACTGTCAGTTAGTTTTTTTTTTATTTTTTATTCTTAGCATTATGTCGTTAAAATAGGAAATTTTTAGTAATTTTCAAAACTGTTTGTAAAATCCATGTGACCAATTTTTATTGGTCATGTGAGTTGTGATTTATAGGATAAAGGATAAATAAGAATATACAAACGTTTAAAAAAAAAATTGAAAGTAGTATACATTGTGGATTCAAGATTTGTCACTGTTTTCAAGGAATCTGAGCTATCTCAAGAAGGATCTTGTGAAGAGACTGAGGTTTAGAGAAGAAAGGGCAATGATCACTTCCTTTGATCTTAAAAACTGTTTCGGGGCTATTATCTCTAACCAGTTTCTCTTGAACGTCTGGTGAAAGAGCTAAATCATCTAGCGTCTGAACATAGAACCTTCGACCTTTCCCGTATCTTTCTTCAGTAAGCGACAGCTTCTCCATCATAGGACCCAAAGGTACAGGCCGCATCGAGATCATAGACAATGCAATGTCCTGAGACAATTTTTAAAAATAAACAATGGTCAGCATTTTGTTGCATTAGGCCTATCCATTAAAACAGAACTTGACCTACTCTACATTGGGGCATTTGCTGATCACTTACATTAATTTTTGTAAGAGTTTACCTTATTGGGTGACTGATTGAAGTACAAGCCTTTCATGTGTTGTTTCTCAAACATGAACCCCGTAGCGGGTTTGTCCTTGCCGTTTCCATAGATCAAGAACTGCGACTCTTTCATGAACTGTTCTGCAGAACCAAGCTGCAATAGAGAGAGTAGTGTGAGCGCAAACAAAGAACATTCACAGACTACAGCGTTGCAGAAATGCTTATTACAAAAGTATTGGTTACAATGGAATCAAATGACTCCTCAATCCTTGTGTTACCTCATCAGCAAAGACATCGAAGGGTCTTTGTCCATCAGCAACCATAGTGGCACATATGAATATGGCTTTTGAGATTTTCTCTGGAAACCGCTCTAACACATACGAAACACATGCACCTCCAGTACTGTGACCCACCAGAATGACCTGAACCAACCAACACTCACTGCTTCACACAAGTATATTTAAAATGAAAAATCAAAGTGACACTAGAGTTCACATAGAATATTGTTAAGAAACCGAAACAAATGTGGTTCGATGTAGTAACGTTGACACTTTTTTTCCAAGTTCAAACATAAACCTAAGCATATAGCAATTTCTAACCTTTTCTTCCTCAGGAAGATTTTGAATGAGCTCGATCAACGGATTTGAATATTCTTCTAAGGTGGAAACACTATTTGCATCTGTCATATTAAATCCAGATCCAGCCAGGTCAACTGTGACAGGAAATAGTCCAGACTCTTCCAATGAAGCAATAGTTTTATACCAACACCATGCCCCAAAGCCTTCACCATGAACCAAAACGAATTTCTTAACAGTCAAGCTTTCCACAAACTCAGGTACCTGAAGAGAGATACAACATAACTAGCATAACTAAGATGAACATAAAATGTGTTTTCTAATCTCATAGTAACAGGTAGTGTGAATTACAAAGCAATGACATCTATGTGTGACAGGAACAATCATCAACTAGTGTTCATACAAAGTCCACTACTTCCAATTGCCGATAAAAACTTACTGCAATAACCATAAAGAAGCTTCTTTTCTCACACTTTGTTCTAACCAAAATGATTTAAACCTTTTAGAAGCAACGCCACACTACAAGAACATTTGAGAACACTTAACTAACGATAAAATGTGTATTGATCTCTAAGACCTGGTTTCATATAGCAATAAGCAGGTCTCAATTACAAAGAAAAGTGACATTTACATGAACATAGTTCTTTGCTTTCTCCAAAAAGAAGATTTTTTTCACCATCTTTGTTCTAATAACAACGAGACTGACTAACATGACAACAACACTATTTGACCTTTTAAAAAGCAAAGCGCACTACAAGAACCTTGTTCTGTTCTGCTCTAATTTACACTTCTCTTGGTCCCAACCTAATGTCAATAAAACTAACACACTTTTCCAACCAACAAGTCTTATAACCATTATTAAGGACCTAAGTATAAAAGTCCAAACTTTATCATTACTATTGACAAAAAGAAGAAAAAGCTTGGACCTGCTTGTTATTAGAAAATGGGTCAGAGAGTGTTTGTCTTCTAGAGCTAGTAGACCCAACACGCCTCGACATGGATCCATCAAATCCCTGAGATTGATGAATAGCCATAGACAAAGCTCTTCGATGCAAAGGCTCTTCATTAGCAAGCAGTTTCCTTTGTGAACGATTCACTCTCTTGCTTCTGGATCCTCCATCTCCTCCACCACTTCTGATAACAACATCTTTCTTCTTCATGCAGATTACTCTGTTACCCATCTTCACAAAAACCCCTCAGTTGAACTCACAGAAGAAGATTGTAAGATTTTGTATCCATAAATTGAAAAAGATCTTNAAACTAACACACTTTTCCAACCAACAAGTCTTATAACCATTATTAAGGACCTAAGTATAAAAGTCCAAACTTTATCATTACTATTGACAAAAAGAAGAAAAAGCTTGGACCTGCTTGTTATTAGAAAATGGGTCAGAGAGTGTTTGTCTTCTAGAGCTAGTAGACCCAACACGCCTCGACATGGATCCATCAAATCCCTGAGATTGATGAATAGCCATAGACAAAGCTCTTCGATGCAAAGGCTCTTCATTAGCAAGCAGTTTCCTTTGTGAACGATTCACTCTCTTGCTTCTGGATCCTCCATCTCCTCCACCACTTCTGATAACAACATCTTTCTTCTTCATGCAGATTACTCTGTTACCCATCTTCACAAAAACCCCTCAGTTGAACTCACAGAAGAAGATTGTAAGATTTTGTATCCATAAATTGAAAAAGATCTTGACTTGGGGTTGGGGATATAGAGAGAGAGATGAAGAGTGGATTAAGAAGAAGCAAGACGGTGTCATTGATTACAGTTTACGAATAAGGACGATTCAGATTTAAGACAAAACAGCCAAAGTCTGTTAATTTGTTTCGTCTTTTGTGTGGATATTTGTGGGAATTTTTTGATTTCTTCTGTGTTTTCCACTTTTATTAGTTTTGTTCTCCGTAATTATTTTACTCTGTTCCTTCACATAAATTGTGGTACGTTTTTGTAGGCATGGCCACTGTTTGGGTTATCACAGTAATTAACTATCGGTTACAATTAGAAATTTTGTTTAACTTTAACCATAACCATTTATTAAACGGTTAAACGGTTATGGTTAAATACGGTTCCGGTTAAAGCGGTTATGGTTATTTGATAATATGATACGATTGATATTATTTGATGATATAATATAATTGATATTATTTAGTTATAATTAATATATTCTTTTAGTGTACTCATATTTTTTTTATATCATATAATTCATATTAAATAAATAATTATTAGTATATTTTATTAATCTTTTGAAACGGTTACAATTAACAAATTATAGTTTAACTCTGCGGTTAACCAAGGGTTTGATATGATTACAGTTAATTAACAGTTATAGTGAATATAATTTAACCATATATTTACGGTTAACGGTTACGGTTTTAAACCATTTTATACGGTTACGGACTGGTTATGGTTTTAAACCATTTTATACGGTTACGGTGTAGTTACGGTTTAACCATATATTGTTCTCGGTAATTATTTTACTCTGTTCCTTCAAATAAATTGTGGTACGTTTTTGTATCACTTATTTATTTATTTATTTTCGTTAACCTAAACCTAATTTTCATATTTTATTCACTTTTTGCAACTGAAAAAATACTTGAAAATTTGACTCATTTTATCTAGTCGAGAGATATTATTAATCAACGATTTTTTTTTTTTTGGACAAAGATATTATTAATCAACGATTTGATTTCCTTTTCCTAGTTGGATTTGTTTTATCCTTTTACGACGATATAAAATAAGATTTCATGAGGCTCATACTCATACATATCGATTCAAAAGCCTATATCATACTTTACGCTCTCTCATAAACCATCTAGCTAGTGTTAAGCATCGCTACAGATTCCTCTTCTCAAGCAGTAATCTTCTTAACTATATTCTTCAAATTTACTTATACTGTTTTCCTTTGTGTCGATTTAGCTATATTAATAGACCTTACTTGTGTAAACTTCTTAACTATGATCGTCCTCCTTGCTTTATCAGAACTCTTTTTCTCTGATTAGTTTTATCTCTGTTTTTCCTATTTCTGATCACTTTCACAATTTATAATGATTACAAATCTCCTAGCTAGGACAGAAAAAGGAATTTTAAAGAACTATTGATTGCTTGATGACTAAGCTTTAGTTGAGGCTAGTGATTTTTCATTCTTTGAGTTAATGTCTTTATGTCGAATATTCAAACTTGTGGTACCGTTTTTGTTGTACATGAAGATGGAGACTGATCTGATATACGATGATTCAAATTCCGCGACACCCTCAAACCCTAGCCGAACCCTAGTTCTGGTCGGTCGTACTGGAAACGGAAAGAGTGCAGTAGGGAACAGTATCCTTGGAAGAAAGGCGTTTATGTCCAAATTATGTTCCCGTGGAGTCACCAACACATGTCAGTCAGAAAGAGTTGTGCAAGATGATGGCCAAATTATCAATGTCATTGATACTCCTGGTAAGTGCTTCTGAAAAAATATATATACTCTTTAGAAGAATGAATAATTTCCTTTTAATTAGTCCAAGGCCAGTTGTGTTACGAGATTATTGATGAATTTCTGTGGATATATGCATGTTGCCTAATTTCGTCAGGATATACAATTAGATTGATTACAATTTACTTGTAATAACTAATGATGTATGGCATCGATCTTGGTGAAATTTACAGGACTATTTGAAATTTCAAAGGCAGCTGACTCTATCGAGAAAGAAATTTCAAGGTGCACAACAATAGCCAAAAATGGAATCCATGCTATCCTGTTGGTGTTCTCTGTGAGGGATGGTCTTAGAGGAGATAAGGAAGTGTTTAGTCACTTGCAAACCCTTTTCGGCAGTAAAATCGCTAACTATATGATCATTGTCTTTACGGGTGGTGATGAATTGGAAGTGACTTTGGAGGATTATTTGACTCCACAAGAGTGTCCACCATTCCTAAACGTGAGTGTTTTTTGTTTCTTTTCTTAACTTGAGATGTATAATGAAGATTGCATATACATAGTCTTATATGTATATATCTGATCTGAATTTAACTGGATTGTATGGTTGTAGGAAATTCTTGAGCTATGTGACAACCGATTGGTACTGTTTGATAACAAGACCAAAGATAATCTCAAGAAGGTTGAGCAAGTTGAGAAGCTTCTTGCACTTGTTGAGTTGCTTGCAAAGCAGAACAATGGTAAACCCTATACGAAAGAGTATTTCAATGAGCTACAGGTGATGTTATCATGGCTTTCCTCTTTTAAGTTTTTATTCTCCTTTGATTTTTATATTTGGCTAAAGCACAAAGATAGTATAGTAGTTCTTCGTCATGAGTATTTATTTATATTATTTGTTGGATATATTAATTCTATACTAGGAAGTAAGTATAGTAACATGGTGTGAATACTTGGCTCAGGTAGAGACTAAAGAATCAGAAATGACGCTAGAGAAACAACTAGCTGATCAAGAGCAAGATGCTCGATTTGAGTAAGAGGCTGAAAGAGTAGTAGACAAAGGAATTTAAGAGAAAGTTGCAATAATGCATCAACCTTAGATTTCGATATATTTCTTCATTTACTTTTATGTATATGGTTTTTTTTTTTATTGTTCCTTTTTAATGTCACTATCTGGTTTTATGATTTAAAGACAAAATCATGTGGCTACATACATTATTATGGTGTTTTCTTTTAGTGTATTTTATTTTTATTTTATAACCGACTGTTTTTATTTGTTGATATCCTATTTTGACCTTTAGTACTTAAGGTTGAATGGAGATTGTGGGTAGAGCATACTAGATAATCTTATTTTGAGGAACAGTTAGGGAAGTGCATCAACCTATGATGATCATTCTGATCTCTAATCTCTCATTTTTGATTACTTTGATATGGTTTTCCTTATATCAATATCTGGTTTTTGTTATTTACCACAAAATTCTTGTAACTATATGCACATGCATTTTGGCAAATAGTCCATTCAATCTATGATCGATGCTAGACGAATTGAGCGATTTCTTTTCTCCTTAGTCCTTGTTTTGCGGTGTCTCCTGATAATTTTCTAATTGACAAATTCTACATCTCTTTATAGTGGATCATTAATTACTTACTAATAAAAGGGAGTCATTGAGGCTCCTCAGGCTATCCACCTCAGCAATTTCTAAAACACCTTAGGAGATGCCACGTCATCCTTTTATATCTCTGCTTTCCCCTTCCTTTTTTCCTAATAAACACACACACATAGTAATGTTTTATT
>NC_025697.1:17674358-17674986 GCF_000633955.1 Camelina sativa
CTACCCAACAAAAGTGAAGACCCACTTGGGTTTGAGCTGGTGGAAAAGCACATGATGCATGGACCTTGTGGAATAGATAGGCCATCGTCTCCTTGCATGGCAAATCAAGTCTGCACAAAAAAGTACCCGCGGCCTTACAATGAATACACCTCGATTGATCAATCCGGGTATATTATATATCGTCGACGACCAAACGAAGAAAACTGTGTCATCAAAGGAGGAACAAGGTTGGATAATCGCTTTGTCATACCACACAATCTACCAATTTTGAAAAAGTATCAAGCACACATTAATGTGGAATGGTGCAACACTACAAATGCTGTGAAGTACCTTTTCAAATATGTAACAAAAGGAGTAGATAAAGCGACTATTTTGATCGAGAAAGGTACTACGAACACAAGCGACAGTCAAGATACAACAAGGGTTGTCAAGGAAAGGAATGAAATTCAAGAGTACCTAGATTGTCGATATCTCTCTGCTTGTGAAGCTATGTGGCGTATTTTTGCATTTCACATACACCAAAGGAAGCCTTCGGTACAGAAATTGATTATCCATCTTGAAGGTCGACAGTCAGTTGCTTACAAACAGACTGCAAATTTGCGATATGTATTATCGAGAGCTAATATCG
>NC_025697.1:17676105-17723136 GCF_000633955.1 Camelina sativa
AAAAAAAAAAAAAAAAACCCTATGAATCTCAATCTACAATATTATACATACTCAGGTTTAGTCAAAACGAAGAATGCACAGTCGGAGAAAGAGGATGGATAAAAAAGACACTCAAGCATAGATTCACTACGAGAAGGAGAGAAACATATCTTACATCAGAAGAATCTTATGTAAACGTCCAGTAGGCCAGTTCCTGTTAACCAACCATAAGAGCTTCTTCTTAAATCTCGAATTTGTGTATCCTGCAGTTATATTTACAAAAAACATAATTTCAGATTCCAAATATAAGAACATATAGACATTTTGGACTCCCACAACTCCAATTGCAACATGCACAAAATAGTCTACCAAAGGGAAAGGAAAATGAAACACATAAACAACTAAACAAACATTTTCTGATAACTAAATCAAAAAAAAAATAATAGGAACGAAAGCTACCTTCGATTTACACAACCGACAGACATAGAATTGTTCAAAACACTAACAATAATAGAAACCAGATAGAAGAAAACAAAACTTAAAAACTCATTAAAACATAAAACAAACTTACAAATAAAATAAAAAACTTCATTAAAAAACAACCCCAGTTCTATCTCCATGCAATTGTCTTTAACCAAAATATAAATCTCATAGAAAACTTATCCAACACAAGGTTTTTAAAATACATACATTAACAAAAGTATAAATTAACAGCTCAACTGAAGTCTGGTCTGACCAAGAAAACAAAAACAAAAACTATTCAATAATCAACAAACAATCTTATTTTGTAAAAATTAAAAAGGCCATGACACAAAAATAGAGTGCAGCCCCATTTAAACAAAACACATCCAGACAAGCTAAAAGGGCCAAATCATAATGGATACATTTAAATGGCCTTTCAGACATTTAAATAAAAGGCCTATAGAAAACAAAGACAAACCATTGTTACGAAAATATAATTGAAAATGTGCACTTCTGCATACAGGGAAAAAACAAAACCAATACAATGTAACTGATTCAAACCAACAAGACTATCAAATCACCGGATCGCATTCCCTGTATAAGCTTTAAAAATTTGTATCTATGGCGTCTTAAACGTCTAACACTAACCTCATCAAGACTCATTCAATATTTTGAGTAAATCAGAAACTAAGGGCAATGAATGGAGAAGGAATTCGAAACACAAATCAAATAATCAAAACCGACCAGAGAACTCCAAACGACTACATTCAAGTATAAATAAACAGACTCTCTAATGTAAAAAGCAAGCACAAAAACACCAAATAGCTACCAAAAACAATGACAGATACCCCAAATCTCGTATCTACTTTTTCATACCAAACTTTCAGCACTAACATTCAAAGCTCCAATGAAATCGCTGTCATTATCAGAAGACCAAACACATCTCAAGACCACATCGACGTGCGAATCCCTTACACCCCTAACGGTGGAGGTCCTACCTCCCAAACCTTAAGCAGCAACCTACTCTATCTTCTATCATATCATGAAATTGAAGACAACGACGCAACAAGAATGACATCAAGGTTCATCCAATTCTTCGATGCAGTTCGAATGACAGAACCTCCGACAGGTAGGTCTATTCTTTTAACTTTGACAATGACAGATTACAACCTCCATGCCAATTCCAGATTAGACACCGACGTCCTCATTGCTGAGCTTGAGACTTCAAAAAGACAACCAACCGCAGAAGAAGAAAATGAAGAGTGCACCATCTGTCTACAAACATTCAAAGGACGCAATGATATCAACAACCTCAATTGCAAACACATCTATCATCATGAATGTATAATTCCATGGTTGTATGAAAAACATAACTGCCCTATATGTAGGAGAACTATGCTCTAGATCCTCTCATAGAGATGATCTACAATCTATGATCTCAAGTTTCTATTGTCTTATATACCTATTTGATGTCAAATTTCAAGTTTCAGACCGGTGACATAGTATCAATTCTATCTCTCCTCATAAATCTCCCGTTCTCTTCGATAAAGATACAAATAACAAACTATCTTCCTTAATTACAGCTTCGAAATGCATGATCAAACAACAAATCACAGATTAAGAACTGAACAAAATAAATCGGAAAATTTTAATTGGTTACAGTTCGCCATGGATTAAAACCGGATCATTTAAATGGATGAACAGAGAGTTAAGCTTACCTCTATGACAAATTAGATATCCATTCCGATTGGAAGATATGGACAGTCATCTACTTTCCCCAACAACGATTCGTATTCCTCCTCCAGCCAGAAGCTCAGGAATTTACCCCAATTCACAGGTTTAATCAGCCGATTACAGTGGCTAGATAAAGAGATAGGGGATACAAAATCGAAGAACATTAGAAAAAAGGGAAAAAAAGGGAACGAAAAAAGGGAAAGCTGCCTTCTCTCCAAATTATAACCTACCCATTGTTTATTTGGTCATATAGTTTATTTGGTCATTGTTTATTTCGTCATATAGTTTATTGGTCAGTCTTTATTTGGTCATTGTTTAACATCTATAAGTCAAGTAAATTACACTTCTAATCATGTTGCAGATTAACATTACTGTGACAATTAAATATTCGCAATAGTGAGTCTACCAAAGTATAGTGGTTTATCAGGGGGTATGAAAGAAACAAAAAATTGTTGTATCAAAACAAAGACAGTGTTCATCAAAGATAGAAGTGTAACTTCTCAAATACTTCTCAAATGTACTATTTTAAAATACTATACATAACCATTTATTGATCTAAGAGATTTAACAATTTAAAAAACGAATTGTTATGCAAAGTTGATAAATAGCAAAATTATTACACATGTTAAAACTATATACTCAAATATAAAAAAATATTGTAAAGATAAATTAAATATCTAAAACTAATTGATTAATTATTATACCGGGCGTAGCCCGGAGTAACCCCTAGTTACTCGAAAAGGGTTTATTGAAAACATGTAACCATTAAGTTAAAGTAAAGCTGTACTCTTTGCATTCTCGAGACAACAAAACTATCTTTGGAACTTAACATATTTCAACCACATACATCAATCGAGACCTTTGAGATTTACTTGTAATGACTAATGATGTATGGCATCGATCTTGGTGAAATTTACAGGACTATTTGAAATTTCAAGGGCAGCTGACTCTATCGGGAAAGAAATTTCGAGGTGCACAACAATAGCCAAGAATGGAATCCATGCTATCATGTTGGTGTTCTCTGTGAGGGATCGTATTAGAAAAGATGAGAAAGTGTTTAGTCACTTGCAAACCCTTTTCGGCAGTGAAATCGCTAACTATATGCATATGATAATTCTGTTTACGGGTGGCGATGAATTGGAAGAGTTACATTGGATGATTATTTGACTCATCAAGAACGTCCACAATTCTTAAAACTTAGTGTTTTTTTTTTTTTTTTTTTTTTTTTTTTAAAAAAAAAAACTTGATCTGTATATTGAAGATTGAATTGTATGGTTGTAGGAAATTCTTGAGCTATATGTGACAACCGGTTGGTATTGTTTGATAACAAGATGATCAAAGATAATCTTAAGAAGGTTGAGCAAGTTCAGAAGCTCCTTGCACTTGTTGATGAGTTGGTTGCAAAGCAGAACAAGTATTATAAATAATACAACCTTTAAAATTGTTAATACAAATAACCTTAAAAATTGTTAATACAACCTTAATAATACATTCGGGGTAAAAAAAAAAGAAAAAGAAAATACAAATAATATACCAATTTTTATTATTATTGTTATTATTATATATATATATTATTATTATTTTTATTATAATTTCAATAAACTAAAAAGAGCTTCTTCTTAGTCACATAACAAATAAAATTGGGAAACATACATTAATAAAGAAAATGAAGACAAAGGACACGGGGACGATGAAGAAAGAAGACAAAGAGCCATGAGCAACGCTTTAGCCTTCTCTATTATTGAGTCTCCTACCTTTGCTTATCGATAGTATTCATGGCTATACGTATTATATAAAGCTTATCTTATTAGATAAAACTTGGTTTTTATAACTAGTGATAAGGATTTTCTTATTTTTAGTTTTATTATTTTTAAATAATTATTGCATGTATATTATTTTTCAATATTGATAATGGTAACCAATAATACATTAGGTCATTAGGTAAATGGCTCAAACAAGTTTTGTTCAGATTTTTCAAAAATATTTAAAATAAAATGACCTCGTTTTATAACTCACATGGCATTCTAGAATGAAAACGTGACATTTTAGTCATCATTAATTAACAAAATAGTAATACCGTTTGATGGTTTTGACCGGATTTGGATTATTTGTGTAGAAAATTCAAATTTTAATTAAGTTTACATTACTTCATAATTCTGTGTATAAATACAATAAAGAAACTAAGTTCTCGGGATAGACTGTTTTTCCTCCATATATATACCTATCATATTTAACATTATCAAACTTTTATAGTACAAGTTAACCATTTTGTTTTTGTTTTTTTAATCAATTAAATAAAAGTTTTTCAACAACTAAAACAAAACCATTTTATTCCCAAAAAAAACTCAGTATGACGAATCAATTATATTTAACATGAAAATTATTGAAATATACATGTCAAACATTTTTCTCCAATTCCGCAAATTTTTGTACATTTTAAGAACTACGGCCAAAATCATAATAAGATAACCAATTAAATTGGAAACTATATATAACACGAATCAAATGAATCAAAATTAGTTAACAGAATGAAAGCTGTAATCTTGGAGAAACCCGCACACTTCCAAAAGCTACTTGATATCGTTTATTTGGTTGCACACAAAAATGCAATGTCGTAACAGATCGTCTCTCTACGGGTGCTCGTATGGTCGCATGGAATGGGGGGACTGCGGGGACCTGTGGATTCTGTAACCTGGCACTCGAAACTCGTGACCATCTTTTTTTCTCCTGCACGTTCGTTTCAGTTGTGTGATCCTCTCTTGTGAAGGGTATGCTCAGGACGAGATACACGGCTGATTGGTCTTCTCTAATTGTTTCTATTTCTGATCCACTCCTTCCCCGGGTGGAGGGCTTCCTCATCCGGTATGTTTTTCAGGCTACGGTTTACAATATCTGGCGAGAACGGAATCGTCGTCGTCATGGGGAGGCACATAACTCAGCAACAACTTTGACTAGTCTGATCGATCGGCAAATACGCAATAAGCTCCTAGCTGTTGGAAAACTGGGGGATAGGCGGTATGACGATGCCTTCCCACTGTGGCTGCAGTCCCAAATTTTAATTTCTTAAATCTGTTTTGTTCTATCTTGTAAAGTTTCATTTTTTTCCTCTATGAAACCGCTGCACTAGTTGTAACAAAGTATTTTTCTTTTTGAATATAATTTAACATTAAATTAAAAAAAAAAATTGTATCCATCATTTTGCTCCAATTCATCACTAAAATAAAATGAATTAATTAAGTCTGAACAATAAAATGTATTAATCAATGGTTGTTGTTGGTACCTTAAGTAGTAAAACAAAAGACCTAAACAAAACTCTAATTGGAAAACAAAATCTGAAATTAGTTAAATATATATCTTGCATCTGTGAATGTGATTGGTATCGATCGATATTAGTTTTTTTTCTTTTGTTTCTTAAAACTCCTTTTGAATACCTATCGAGTTTCTTTTTATTGGATTTGGTAGTGGTTTCCAGAATTTTAAGTTTTATGTCTCTGTGTATATACGGGAACCCCAAGAAATGACCTTAGACACCTAGTTTGGGAAAAGATCGCGATAATAGGTCTACAGAGAAAGGCAAATTGGTGTCTTATAGGTGATTTTAATGAGATTCTGCATAATGGGGAAAAGCTTGGAGGACCTAGAAGAAGTGAAAGTTCCTTTGTAGACTTTTCTACCATCCTACAAACGAGTAATATGACAGAACTGCCTAGCTCGGGTAATAGTTTCACATGGGGTGGAAGGAGAGGAAACCTCTAGATACAATGCAAACTCGATAGATTTTTCGGCAATAAGAAATGGCTTCAGACCTTCCCAGGAGCTAATCAGAAATTTCTGGAGAAGAAAGGTTCAGACCACAGGCCAGTCTTACTAAACCTTTTCAATTCACAAGACTCATACAGAGGATCTTTCAGGTTCGACAAGAGGATGCTACATCAACCATTGGTTCTGGAGTTTGTACAACAAGCTTGGTTTGCTTCCTCTTCAGTTTTTGGTCAATCGATGTCGGAACGTCTTAGAAGATGCAGAAAAGCCTTGAGTAATTGGAAAAGTGCCAACAATACGAATGCCAACGAAAAAATAAACCTGATCCAAGGAAATATTGATATAGAACATGCAACCAGGTACCCTTCCTTCACGCGTATGGCCTCTCTACAAAGAGAAATGGTGCTAGCTCACAGGGAGGAAGAGAACTTTTGGAAGCAAAAGTGTAGAAGAAAGTGGAATAATTCTGGGGACAAGAATACCAAATACTTCCACGCATCAGTTAAAGCTGCCAGAAACAGGAATGAGGTGGAGAAACTCATGGATTCTAGTGGAATAGTTCATTCAACGGAAGCTTCAAAAGGAGACATTGTGGCCTCATATTTTCAAAATATTTTCACCTCTTCTTATTCGATCAACCCCACAGAGCTCTTTGAGGATTTCGTTCCCAAAGTAACTCCGCAAATGAATGAGATCCTATCAGCAAAAGTGACAAAAGAAGAGATCAAACTAGCGGTATTTGCGATCAAGGCACATAGTGCCCCTGGGGCTGATGGCATGACAGGTATTTTTTTCAACAATATCGGGAAATAGTTGGTCCTCAGCTAACACTTGAGGTACTCAGTTTTTTTGAAGAGGGCAAATTTCAGAAAGAGTGGAACTTCACACATATTTGTCTAATCCCAAAGAAACTGAATTCAGTGCTCATGTCAGACCTGAGGCCTATCAGCCTTTGCTCAGTAATGTACAAGACTATCTCCAAGATTCTTCTGTCCAGACTGAAACCTCTTCTCTCAACCTTAGTCTCACCAAATCAATCAGCCTTTGTGGAAGATCGACTGATAGCAGACAATATTCTGATTGCACACGAAATGGTGCATGCACTGAGAACACATAATTCAGTTTCCAAGGAGTACATGGCAATCAAAACAGACATGTCCAAAGCTTTCGACAGAGTATAATGGAGCTACCTTAAGTTTCTATTGCTTGCTCTCGGGTTTAACACGGAATGGGTCGGTTTGATAATGAAATGTGTCACCACGGTCACATACTATGTTCTCATCAATGGTCAACCACACAGATTGGTCACACCTCAACGTGGTTTGAGACAAGGAGACCCCCTCTCACCTTTCCTATTTGTGCTTTGCTCCGAAGGACTTACTCATCTCTTAAACCAAGCTGAAATCAAAGGTCAGATAAATGGTATGAGTTTCTCAGATGAAGGTCCCTGCATCCATCATTTGCTTTTTGCAGATGATACGCTCTTTGTTTGCAAAGCAATGACTGAGCAATGTGGTGTAATAAAAGACATTTTGATAATTTATGGAGAAGCCACAAGACAAGTCATCAACCTGGACAAATCCTTTATTACCTTTGGGAACAAGGTGGAAGAAGGTGTCAAGGGCATAGTCAAGGCTACTCTAGGGATCACAAAAGAAGGAGGTGCGGGTACATATCTTGGTCTCCCAGATTGCTTCAGTGGATCAAAAAAGGATATGTTAGAATATATTCACGAGAAGCTCAAAAATCGTCTCTCGGGCTGGTATGCAAGAACATTATCTTTAGGAGGTAAAGAGATCCTTCTGAAGACAGTAGCAATGGCAATGCCAGTTTTTGCCATGTCGTGTTTCAAGCTACCCAAAGCCACTTGTGAATCTCTATCAAGTGCTATGTCTTCCTTTTTATGAATCTCTATCAAGTGCTTGGGAGAGAATGTGTTTGTCTAAGGATCAAGGAGGACTGGGTTTTAAAGACATAGAATTGTTTAACCAAGCCTTGCTAGCTAAACAAGCATGGAGACAAATTCAATTCCCGGACTCTCTTTTCTCTCGTCTTATGAAAAGCAGGTATTACCAGGATAATGAGTTTTTATCAGCAATTTGTGGTAGTAGGCCGTCTTTTGCCTGTAGAAGTATCCTTTTTGGAAGAGAACTATTAGAACAAGGTCTCAAGCAAAGAGTTGGAAACAGAGCCTCATTAAATGTCTGGACAACTTTATGGCTAAAGGATGATAGAATGAGAGCTCCACTCATGAAGAACATTTTGGTCGACCTTGAGCTTAAAGTAATTGAGCTAATTGACCCGGTAACAAAGGATTGGGATATGGAATCTTTACAGGTACATTTTTTCCCCAGAGATGTGCAGCTGATTCGGGCTTGTAAACCGGTAACATCCACTTCAGACTTCATGGTCTGGAAACACAACAAGTCGGGAGACTATAGTGTCAGATCCGGTTATTGGTTGGCGTGTCAAGTGTATAAAAAAGATCAGATTCTCTTAGCCACGATGCTTCCCTCTCTAAATGGAACTAAGGACCGGATTTGGAAACTACTTGCACCACCCAAAATTAAAATCTTTTTGTGGAAGGCAGTAAGTGGTGCAGTTCCGGTGGCTGAACGACTAAACTCAAGAGGAATGAAAATGGACACACGGTGTCAGATTTGTGGGATGGAAGGTGAATCCATCAATCACCTCCTCTTCGTGTGTTCATTGGCCAGACAGGTTTGGGCGCTCTCAGGATTCCCACTTCCAGAAAGTGGATTCGATCAGAATTCTATCTATCAAAACGTTCATTTGGTCCTCGATCTCACCAAAAATCCCGCCATTCACATCTCGACCAGAAAAACCTTCCCCTGGATCATTTGGCTACTCTGGAAAAATCGTAATAACCTAGTGTTTGAGGGTAAAACATTCTTTGTCCCTGACATGGTAAAGAAGATTATAGACGATGCATGTGATTTCTAATTCCCGTTTATCAGGAAGTGGAAGCTTAAGAGGAATCTAGGATTCAACAAGCAGACCAAGTCAAAACAAAACATTGGTGCCCAACAGAGAAACCGTGGCTCAAGTGCAATATAGGATCCTCATGGGACAGAGCAAAGTCAACTTCTGGTGCAGCATGGGTACTGAGAAACTCGGAAGGTAACACACAGTAGAAGCTCTTTTAGCGATATTAATTCAAAGGAAGAAGCATAGACTAGAAGCATCCTTTGGACTTTGGAAAGTATAAAGAGTTTAGGAGTGTGGAGAGTAGCTTTTGCGATGGAATCAAAAGCTTTAGTTGGTGCGGTTTACGTCCCGCAGCTTGGCCAAACTATAAAGCACAATCGTTTCTCAAACGACAAGCTTTAGGCCTTATTCCAGACTGGAAGGTAATAATGGAAGAAAGGAAAGCTAACCTTGGAGTTTCACTTATAGCAAAAAGTGTGACAAGGGATGATCGATCACAATCGTACGTAGCTCAAGGCTACCCCTTTTGGTTACAAGCAGTTTTTGAAGATGATAAAATCTTACTTTGATTGCCTTGTATGATGATTGTCTTTGATCATTTTGTTTTTTGGTTGTTGTAGTAAACGTTGGTCATCAAAGTTATATAAAATATCATTCAGACGAAAAAAAAAGAATACCTCACTCACTCTAAAATGTTTTAGAAAAAAAAAGAAAAAAAACACTATGAGTCCAATAATCCCCTATATATTAAAAGAGAAGTATTCTCAAGAAAATGTTGATGTGTCATCACTAGAGAGCTCAAATTTATTGCTCTCATTTTTATGGATACTTACACATAATTGCTATTGAATGATTAAGGAATATTCTTTTTTAATTAATTAAAAAAATCAAACATTTTAATTTAAAATATATTTTAATTACTTTTATAGCAGATTTAATTATTATAACATTATTAGATCTAAAACATTTTCAAAATCCAAATTTATTCACCTATTAAAAAAAACTGATTACTATTCACATATTTAAATTTTCTAAAATAAAATTATCACAATAATCATTATAATAGTCAATTGACTTATTTAATACTATAGATATAATATTTCACGGGTGAAACAAATTCTTACAAAAAAAATTAAACAAAATAAAAAATTTTGTATAGATTGAAGAAAGAACGGATTATATATTTTGTGGATACATAATAGTCTGATCTAAACATAATCTCACAACAAAAATTTATCCCGCACATAGTGCGGGTTGTTACCTAGTAATGTTGTATAACCCTTCTTTGACGTTATTTTGATGAGATGGCTTTCTCAAGGCCATTCTCAACTTGTTTTAGTTCCTTACCACTTATAGAATTCCGAACTCAAATCAATTTCCTACAACGTTATTAAAAAATGTGTTACATTTAACATACACATACATATTGTGATCTCTTATTCCTTACGCTGTCTTCTACATATTTTTTGAAAAAAAAAAACAAATTGATCATAAATATAATAATCCTTACAACTTGGGCTGGGCATTCGGGTAATCCATTCAGGTTCGGGTATCACCCATTCGGGTTCGGATAAACAGATTTAGAAAAATAGAACTTATTGGGTATTTTTAAATATATGGGTTCAGTTCGGTTTGGGTACTATCGTGTTCGAGTCTCTTTGGGTTACAAATTTTAGAACCCGATTAGTACCCGAACTATCGGATACCCGAAAAACATAATTAAAATTAAATAAATTTAGTTAAATTTTGACTTATGTGACAAAATATTTTAGATATTTTGATATTTAGGTATAAAACTAAATGAAATATTCAAAATTATAATCATAATTTTGGGATAATTGCATTATATTAATGATAAATATTATAAATATGTTTATATGTTCGGGTTTAATGGGTACCGAGTATTATCCGACCCTAACCCAAACCCACGGGTATTAGAAAATAGAATCCAATAGAGTGTTTTTGCAAACCTGTACCCAACCCGAACCCGATTTTTCAGGTCGGGTTCCGGGTTGGGTATTCGGGTACGGTTCTTATGCCCAAGCCTACTTACAAGTGCTACATCATAACCAAAAGTGATTAGTCGTACAGTCGTATAATAATCCTCGGTGAATTGGTTTACTTTAACTTTAAAGTTAATATGGAGGAATATGGATGGTCCTCTTTGCATTCTCGTCTCTCGATACAATAAAACTCTCATTGGAACTAAAACACTATTAACAGCATTTGTTAGTAGGGACTGTTGACATTCCTTCCTTTTTAGTATTCTCTAGGCAATTTAAGTTTCTCTTTATTTTCATCCTTTATGTTTAAGGTTTAGATAAGTTCCTTGAGAAAAGAGAGTCTGAAGATCTCTTATTCTAAAATTTACTTGCCAATTTTTCAAATGGGTGGAGGATTGGTAGCAAATGAGATCGAAGCTGGTAAAGGTATGTCTTTTGTTTTTAGACTCTTCAAATATCTTTATTTAACTATTTCTTTGCATTTTTGAAAGAAAACACATAATTAATCTCCTACATGACTTCCATTGTTGTTTCTTATTGTGTTTGTTTGTCTCTACCGCTTGATTTCTTTTGTTAATTTCAATTCTTTCTGTAAAGATCACTATTAGAATGTGTTACTTTATTGGTTCTTTCTTTCTAAATTTTTCTCATTTCAAGAACCATCACATGTTTTTTTTTGTGTGTAACAGATTCGCTAGTAATGGAACAACATCCTGAAAGAACTCTAGTGCTGGTCGGTAAAACAGGGAATGGTAAAAGTGCAACGGGAAACAGCATCCTTGGAGAAACTAAGTTCCAGTCAAAAGCAAGAGGAACATTCATTACTAAAGAGTTCAAGATACAAAAAGCCTCACTACCGAGTGGTCTTGAAGTCAATGTCATTGATACACCTGGTATGTGTGTTTGCGCTATTCTGGTTATTCATACTAAATCCCCACACTTTCTTAGAACAATACTTTAAGATTAATGCTCCCTTGCAGGACTGTTTAGTGCTTCCTCGACTACAGAATTTACTAGCAAAGAAATAGTTAGATGCTTACTTCTAGCTAAAGAAGGAATTGATGCAGTGCTTCTTGTTTTCACTTTGAGGGCTCGGGTAACAGACGAGGAACAATCAACACTTCAAACATTAAAGATCCTTTTCGGTAGTCAAATCGTAGACCATATGATTGTTGTTTTCACCAATGGAGATGCACTTGATGAAGGAGAAACTCTGGATGATTACTTGGATTTTGTCCTGAGCTCCAAGTAGTTTTCTCATTACTTGCTTGACACTTACGTAAGAGTGGTTTTGATATTCCGGTAAAACTAATTAGGTGTTGTTTTAGGAAATTCTCAAGGAATGTGGTGACCGTAAGGTGTTGTTTGACAATAGGTGTGATATCCCTGAAAGAAAGAAAGACAAGCAAGTCCAAGATCTTCTCAAACTAGTCGAGCAGATCTCAAAGAGGAACAATGGCAAATCATACATGGCTGACTTATCACTTCAGCTAAGGGTTGAAAATTAAAGATTGACTCTTTTCTTTTATAAATATGTTTGACATTTTCTTATATGTATCTTGTCAAAATTTGATATCTTTTTGCATGAGAATGAGGCAACAATCCAGCAAAAGAAGAAGAAGATTGAAGCAATGAAGAAAGGTTTATTTTCTAAAGAAGAGACATCTCTATTGAAGGAGTTAGAGAACTCATATAAGAAACTGCTTAAGGAAACCGAAGAGAAGGTCATACACTTATCGGTTGTCGTCTCTCTTAGTTCCCCTAGTTGTGATGTTTAGATTAGATCTTTATATGTTGATGATGTTGTGTCTGGTCAGGTCTCTAATCAGTTAAAGGAATCTTTGAGGGAAGTGAAGGAGCAACTATCAAAGGCAGAATCCAGAAGAGAAGAAGCCGAGAAAAAGATGAACGAAAACCAGAAACTATCGGCTGATGAGATTAAGCAGTTGAGAGAAGATCTCAAGAATGCCAAGAAAGAGAGAGATAAATTACGTGCCAAAATTGATGAGAAAAACTGCACTATTCTTTGATTAGTATCAATCTTCCCATCCTCAATCTGATACTATTTTGTATAAGATGTGGCTTTTAAGTTTGAATTGCTTCAAGGATACTAAGAAGAGTGTTGAAGAAACATATGTATTTTTGTATGACACCAAACTAGGATATTAAATATCACAAGAAAAGAGCATTAAGAATGTTTATTGATGGGAAAGCCTTTATTACATATATGCACCAATCCTAAGTAACATTTTTTTCCTTCTAGTGACTTTTTTATATTTCTATCAATTGTTAGATCTTTCAAATTGTATTGTATGAAATTTTATGTATCGTATGATTCGTATATAATCCTTAGTTAGTGGAGAATTGGTTTAAAATTTCAAAGTTAAAAGCTTTTAATGGTTTATTGGAAATATAACGTCTCCCATATGACTTCTCGAGACCAAAAAATAAAAACACTCATCAGCAATTCGTTAGTAGAGGAGTAATAAGACTTTTGATATTCCTTTTTTTTTCTCTACATAAATATTTTTCTTTAAAGCCGAACTCAGGGTCTTGAGAAATAAGACTTTTGATATCCCTTTTTTTTCTTTGTTTCTATATAAAACCAAACCCATAAACCTATCTTCACTTTACTTATTCAGAAGAAACTATACAATTTTCAAATGGGTGGAGGACTAATAGCAGATGATTACTCAACTGATCCTGCAGGTATGTCTTTGTTTCTTTTAACTCTTTGAATCTATTTCTCTCACTCAGTCGTATGCAACAAGAAGAGAATATCAATGGGATCCATATTGCAATTAGTATTAGCCTAAGTCTCTATGCGTTTCCAACAAACCAGAGGATCCAGATATAGTTTGTTCCTTGCTTTTTTTTTTTTCTTCTTTTTCTCTTTTTTTTGAGAAGCATGCATGCATGTGTGTAAATCTATTCACATATCCTCAAAATGAGGAAAAAACTGTTTTCTATTCATATTTTTAAAAAAATTCTAGCTCTTTGTTTGATGATATGTATAGATCTGGATTTGACTGAATTGCTACTGGTCTCGGAGGATGGTTCTGTTTCGGAGGTTACTTGTGATTTAGGTTTACAGCAGAAACCTACAGGTAAGTTTCTGTATCTTTAAACTCTTTGAATCTATTTTTTTCTCTCATCTAAACATAATATGAATCTGTGTCTTGCAAGAGTAGTACTATAGTGGTTCCGTAAAAGAAATTGACTCTATGCATTTCTGAAAAGAAAAAAAAAAAAGAGTATTAGCTTATCATTTTGCTGCTCCCTTTTGCAGAACAGAGAAGTATGAAACGTACATATATCTACTTTAGATTTGATAGTTAAAGTTCATTGGCTTAATATACACAAGTACAACAAATTTTCTTAGTTTTGGAAAAAGTGAGCCAAAAAAAATAGACACGAATGCATAAAGATATAAATGTAATGTCTTTTGTAAACAAAACCTGTTTGAGTTAGTGATCCACCCTTCACAAAACAGTTTATCTTTGTGCAATATTTCCTAGTTAATTTTTTCTTGACATGAATATCTTTGGATTTTGACAGAGTTGCCAATGGATGAACCTGTTTTTGAGGTTGGCTTAACAGAGTTGCCAATGGTGACAGAATCTTTGGAAGAGGATGGATCGGTTTTGGAAGTTGGTTTGACAGAGCTGCCAAAGAACTCAGAATCTTTGCAAGAGGATGGACCGGTTTTGGAGCTTGGCTTGACAGAGTTACCAAAGGTCACAGAATCTTTGCCTGAGGATGGACAGGTTTTGGAGGTCGGTTTGACAGAGTTGCCAAAGGTCTCAGAGCCCTTGCCTGCGGATGGTTCTGTTTTGGAGGATACTTGTGAGTTACGTTTTGAGCAGAAACCTGCAAGAACCCTACTTTTGGTCAGACGTTCTGGTAACGGGAAAAGTGCCACAGGGAATAGCATTCTCGGAAGTCGAGCCTTCGAGTCAAAAGGCCGTGCATCAGGGGTAACTACAGCCTGCGAGCTGCAGAGTTCGACGCTACCCAATGGCCAGATCGTCAATGTTATTGACACTCCAAGTAATGTGTGCGAGTTTGAAAACTACCTAGCCAATTAGTCTTCTACGATATTAAGTATTAACAATCTTAAACCTGTTGCAGGTCTCTTTAGTCTATCTCCATCAACCGAATTTACATGCAGAGAGATTTTGAGGTGCTTCTCTCTTTCCAACGAAGGGATTGATGCAGTGCTTCTTGTATTTTCCTTGAGGAACCGACTCACAGAAGAGGAGAAATCTGCGCTTTTCGCATTGAAGATCCTTTTTGGAAGCAATATTGTTAACTACATGATCGTTGTTTTTACAAATGAAGATTCCCTTGAGGATGATGGTGACACATTTGATGATTATTTGAAAGACTGTCCTGATTTAAAGGTTTGTGTATCTTTCACTTTAGATCTCGAAACTTCAGGCAGATTCACTTTATCTTGTGTTTCTTATTGAGTTGTCTTGTATGTTGTAGGAAATTATTGAGGCCTGCAATGACCGCAAGGTGTTGTTTAGGAACAGGTCTAATGCCCCTGAGAGTCAGAAAGCTAAGCAAGTTGAGGAGCTTCTCAACTATGTTGAAGAAATTGCAAGGTTGAATGGTGAACCATTTATGTCTGATTTATCCCATCAGTTGAGGGTGAGGAATAAAAAAAAGTGAATGTTTTTTTAAGTACACATCCCTAGTTGATGTCTTTTGATTTTTGCTTATTTATCATTACATCTGCTTCTCAGGAAAATGAAACTGCCTTCAAGATAAAGCAGAGGAAGATTTCAGAAATGAAGGGCTGGTACACAAAACAAGAGATGTTTCTAAAGATGAAAGACATGGAGAGGTCTTTTAAAAATGAGCAGCTCAGGCAAATGATGGAGAGGGTACTGTGTTATGTAGTTTTAATATTCTTCATTGATATTTTGATTGAGTCATGAATGTCACAAACATTAGATTTAATTAGTGTCCCTCTTCACAGCACATATGTGAAGAAATTAATATTTTTGTTAAATGTATTCCAAACTTGATAATTTCCTATGAAACATTCCTCTGATTTACTTTCTTAGGTGGAGTCACAGCTGAGAGAGACAACAGAGAGGCTAGAGCAGCAGCTGAACCAAGAGCAAGCTGCAAGACTTGAATTGGAGAAAAGGGCGATGGAAGCAGAGAAAATGTCAAGTGATGTGGTAAAGAAGCTGGACGAAGAGAAAGCTGCGAGACTTGACATGGAGAAACGAGCAAATGAAGTAGAGAAAAATTCAACTGGTGTGATTGAGAAGCTGAGGGAAGATCTAAGGAGAGCTGAAGAAATGGCCAAGGAGCTCAATGAAAAGGCTAAACAGTGCATCATTCTTTGATTGATACTGTGATCAAAAAGACTAAATTTGATGCTTGATGAATGGAGTGATGGGTTTCTTGTTATCTTATCATTGACGGATATATACTTTCCCTAAGTTGGGTTGGTTTTTTCTGCTTTCTCACTTATTGTAAACCTTTTATAATCCTTTCTTTTTGTACCCTTGAAGAATTATGCTAAGAACATTTACAGGGCCAACCCTTCTGACTTCTGCATACAGAAAACACACATTGGGAATAAACACCAATATCAATAATTCCTCAACTGAGAGTAAGTAACCTTTTGATATCTTTTTTCTTCTTTTTAGTCTATCTTAAGACAAAACTGAAGGTTCAGATGAGAGTTCTTTAGAAACCAGAGTCTTAAAAAGTTTTGTTTTCTTTTCGTTCTATATATATGTATATAACAATAATTATATATACAAATATACAACCCATTAACATACATATCTGTTAGAATTACTTTTTTTTGGGTAAAATGTTAGAATTACTTGTTTAACAGAAAGAAACAATTTTGGTAACATTGTGTTTGTTTTTTTTGGTAACATTGTGTTTGTTTTTTGTCCTTTTTGCAGTAACATTAGGAATTTATTTCTTTTTCCTTTTTACAATAGGGTTATGATGTCAATTAAAAAGATATCATCTTATAACGAAATGTTGAACATATTTGGTTATAAAAAACACATAATATTTTATAATATGTATTAATAATAAATATCTGTTATAAAAATAGATAAAATCATAATTCTTAAGTACTAGATAAGCAAAAGTATAGATATGTATAAGCAAAATATAAGAATTCTACCAAAAAAAAAAGAGAGCAAAACATAAGAAAAAGAAAAACATTTTGTTATTTCATATTTTTGTTTGAAGATGCTTTATGCCCACCGAAATCTTCCCCTAAAATAAAAGTCATGCATGGAATATTAGAATGAGCTGTGATGATTTTGACCACAAAAAAAAAAAGGAATGAGCTATTTGTTTAGAGTTATTCAACATTAGGAATTTAGAGTTATTTGTGTTTCCTTTTTACATTAAGGTCATGATGATGTATCATGGCCTAAAGGGCCTTTGATTCTATAAGAAAAATCATATTCAGGTGGAACTGAAAGCCGTGTCAATGGACGTTGTCAGCCTATCCTTATAATGGGATCTTCAAATCACATCCCATATGTTTAGCTGATAGATTATCCACTTTCCATAAACTTTACTGTATATTCTTAGCAATCTTTAGCATTTATGTTTGGGATACGCTCTAGTGTATATATGTTTGTGTAATCCTCTATCAATTATACAGAAATCAATTCCATACTCTGTTCTTTTCATGGTATAAGAGCTAGACACACACATTTTTTCTTTTTATTGATTAATCATGGGTGGTACGAATCCCCCAAACCCGATGAACACAAACTCGACGACCCCGAACCCGACGAATACGAACTCGACGACCCCGAATCACGCTACTGTGGAGGTAAGACGTACAATATCTCCATATGACAAGACTGCTGCCGACAACCCGGGAGTTGTGATATCTCATCCACTGTTGAAAGGGATGAACTACGAAGAATGGGCGTGTGGTATGAAGACGGCGCCATGTTCTCTCAAAAAATTTGGATTTCTCAATGGATCTATTGCTCGACCAAAAGAAGGATCGTCCGATCTTGAAGACTGGTGGACTATTCAGGCGTTGCTGATCTCCTGGATCCGGATGACCATTGATCCGGTGTTGTGTTCCAATATTTCTCACCGGGACGTTGCTAAGGATCTCTAGGATCACTTGAAGAAACTGGTCTCGGTTACAAATGGTCCACTCATTCAGCAACTCAAAGCGGAACTGGCTTCCTGCAAGCAACGAGGGCTTACCATAGAGAGCTACTATGGCAAGTTGAACCGCATTTGGGATAGCATGGCTAACCATAGGCCATTGCGTGTGTGCAAATGTGGGAAGTGTGAGTGCAATCTTAACACATTGTAGGAGCAAGATCAAGAGGAAGACAAGGTCCATGATTTTCTTTCTGGTCTTGATGAACCTTTTAACACGGTGAGGTTGAGTCTCGTTTCTCGTATGCCGATCCAACCTTTGGAGGAAGTGTAGTTCGTAAAGAGGAAGACTTGAGGAACAATGTTAAAACAAAGGATAATGTAGCAGAAATCACTGCATATGCAGTTCATCAACGTGGTCTTGTATCTTCCTCTGTCCGTGTTGACGATGCGGTGGCCGTATGTAAAAATTGTCATCGTAGTGGTCATTCCGCTAATCGATGCTTTGTTGTTGTGGGCTATCCGGAGTGGTGGGGTGATTGCCCATGAAGTCGAACGGTACAAGGCAGGGGTCGTGGTGGTTCTGTTGGTGGTACATCGGGTGGTCGTGGTCGTAACGTGACATATGAAAATGTAGTTCACGTGCCTCCCATGCAACCTCAGGAACGTGCTAATTATGTAATCACCGACAAAGACCGTGATGGGGTCAGTGGTCTTGACGACAAGCAGTGGGAACGTCTTATGAAGCTTCCCTTCCAAAAGTCGTTGGTTCCCTTCCAAATGTTTCTGTTTCCATTGTTTCTGAATTTACCAATAAGGTGTGTGATGTATATGCTTGCATGCCAAGCAAACCCGATCTTCTTTTCCAGTTAGTGAGAATAAAACTTCATTTGTTTTTGAGCTTCTTCATTGTGACCTTTGGGAGCCTTATCGAACTCCTTCTTCTTCTGGTGCTCGATATTTCCTTACTGTTGTCGATGATTTTTCCAGAAGTGTGTGGATTTATCTCCAACTCGACAAAACCGAAACATCATTTAATCTGAAAAGTTTGATTTCCTTGCTGAACGACAATTTCAAAAACAAGTTAAGCGTATTTGAAGCGATAACGACACAGAGTTTACAAGTATGAGTGGCTATTTTGAACTTAAGGGATTATCCATGAAACTTCTTGTGTGGGTACACCACAACAAAATGGCAGAGTAGAACGGAAACATCGTCATATTTTACATGTGGCTTGTGCTTTGCGATTTCAGTCTAGCTTGCCAATCACCTTTTGGGGAGAGTGTATTTTGACTGCTGGTTATTTAATAAATCGCACTACTAGTTCGGTGCTTGATGGAATTACACCATATGAGAAGCTCCATGGTACACCTCCAACTTACGATCATGTGAAGGTGTTTGGCACTCTTTGTTATGCGCAAAATCAGACACACAAAGGGGATAAATTTGCTCCAAGAAGTCACAAATGTGTATTTGTTTGCTATCCTTATGGCATAAAGGCATGAAGACTATATGTGATATGCTCAAATTTAACCCTGAGCTATTCTCTCAAATTAAGAGATCAATTGTAATACTTATGGATCGAATCCACACAGACTCTAGATTCACACAATAGATTTAATAATCTTTTGATTATACTAAACAGAAATATTGTAATTAAATTGTAAAATAAAACCGAAAACAAAAGAGTTGTAAAATTCAGAATGATGAAACGTTAGGCCTAGGGAAATTCTCAGGAAATCATGGAAAATCAGATCAATTAATTAAGCAAGCAGAATTCAATAATTAAGCACCGCTCTTGAACTCTAAATACAATTGTAAAATAAATCAGTTTTCACTGCAAATATTATCTAAGTTTTAAAACCCGAAAATCGAAATCTCTTTGCAAAATCCAAGTTAAAAACCAGCAATAAAATCAAGTTTGGATAAGTTCACAAAATCACTAATTCAAATCTCTTTGCAAAAAGTAATTTTGCTCACCAAAGGTTTTTGTCATTAAAATCAATTATATTCTCATATCAATCCATAATCTTAAGATCTAAATCCAGATGACTAATCAAAGATCTAGCATTAAAAACAACCTATGGTGAAGAACAAGAAAGATAAAAAATCCAAACAATTAATCCATCTAACAATCCATGAAATCCCTAATGAGAAACCCTAAACCTGACAAGCAGATCTACTCAGACATAATTGTAAAAAACACAAATCATGAATAAAACATATATCATTAAGAGATTAAAGGAAGAAGAAAATGAGTTATGAATCTTCTCCGAATGAGTCTTGATTCTTCTCTCCAAAAACTCTCTAAAAATCTCTCAGGGTTCTCTCTCAAAATTTGCAGGGAAAAATAAAGCTTAGGTCTAAACAATGATCTAAAAAACCTATTTATATTCCTAAAACACGTTCATGGACTAATGATGCAAATATGGAAAACTTTGGAGCAGCTTTGTAAATCTTCAAAACTTATGGGAAAACTTCCGATTTCTTCTTTGGCTATGCATCGATCGACACTAACAATTGCATTGGTCGATGCCTTCTCTGAATTCGTCTCCCAACTTTGCAGCTTCAGCCTCAATGCTTAAATGTATTTCAAATCCTCCTATTTAGCTCAATTATGCTCCCATCAATGCTAAATTCTATAAAGACTCAAAAGACTCTAAAAATACCAAAAAAACTCTATAAATAAGACTTATATCATGACTAAAAACACTTAAAACCATGATATATCAATATGATCTTGTTTGATTTTTCAGCTCAAGGACGTGGTTTTTAGCGAAACAGAGTTTCCGTTTGCAACTAATGTCCGCATGACGAATTCACACGAGGAAGACGTTGAGATATGGGCCACAAGCTTACTGGGCCCAATAGAAGAAGAACCAACCAGGCCAGTCGGTCCATTAAACTCTTCAAGCTCAGTTGATCTTGTTTCTTCTCCTGCCACGATACCCGATTCATCTTTATCGTCGCCAACTCCGGTGTCGTCATCCTCTGCTCCGATCACCTCCTCGCCATCTTCTGCCACAGTCGCTCCGTCTGAACCGTCCACATCATCTCCAGTCGTTAATCCTTCACCATCAACGTCTAACTCTACCGATGACGAAGAGGTTCTTCAGCCTGTCGCGGTTGAATTACGGCGAGGCTTGCGACCGCGAAATCCACCGCTGAAATTGCAGCATTATAAAACGTACACCGCGCAGACACGGCTTCTGGGTAATTCTTCTTCCCATTATCCAATTTCGAATTATGTGGGATCTACTCGTTTCTCTACGACGCATCGTGCATATTTGGTTGCGATCAGTGATGCGGTAGAACCCAAGACATATCAACAAGCAACACAAAGCAAGGTGTGGAACAATGCTATGGGGTCTGAAATTGAAGCTCTAGAAGAAAACAAAACTTGGACGATTGAAGATTTGCCCCTGGTAAGAAAGCGATTAGATCGAAATGGGTGTACAAAATTAAACACAATTCTGATGGTTCAATTAAGCGATACAAGGCACGCTTGGTAGCTCTTGGCAATAAACATGTTGAGGGTGTTGATTACCGCGAAACGTTTGCACCGGTGGCACGTATGCAAACCGTACGAATGTTTTTACAAGTTGCTGTTGGAAACAATTGGCCTGTGCATCAGATGGACGTGCACAATGCCTTTCTCTGTGGTGATCTTGTTGAAGAAGTCTACATGAAGCCTCCGCCAGGTTATTTTACGAACAATGAGAACAAAGTCTGTAGATTGCGCAAGTCATTGTACGGTTTAAAGCAAGCTCCTCGGTGTTGGTTTCAGAAGTTAACAACCGCTTTGCGTGAGTATGGTTTTGTTCAATCTCTCTCTGATTATTCATTAGTTACGTTTGCCAAAGGTGGTATACGGATCAATATTCTTATTTACGTTGACGACATGATTGTCTCAGACGAAGCCTTACATCTTTTTAAAGGCTACTTGGCTTCTTGTTTCAAGATGAAAGACCTTGGTCCTTTGAAGTATTTTTTGGGCATTGAGGTCTCTTGTAGCAACAAGGGTTTTTATTTGAATCAAAGAAAATACACTTTGGAGCTTCTAGCCGAGGCAAGCTTATTGGGTTGTAAACCGGTGGAATTTCCTCTGGACCAGAATCATAAGCTGGGTCTTTCCACCTCGCCATTGCTTCAACATCCAGATCAGTATCACCGGCTAGTTGGGAAATTGATATATTTGGCAGCTACGAGGCCTGATTTGGCATTTTGTGTTCATGTTTTAGCACGTTTTATGAAAGCTCCAAGGAAGGATCATTGGCACGCGGCTTTACGAGTTCTTCACTATTTGAAAGGTAACCCATGTCAAGGCATCCTTTTACGCGCTCAGAAAAAATTTCAAATCACAGGTTGGTGTGACTCTGATTGGTCTGGGTGTCCTCTTTCTCGTCGATCTGTTAGTGGCTATTTGGTTTAAGTCGACGATTCTCCAATCTCTTGGAAGACGAAGAAGCAAGATACCGTGAGTATGTCATCCACAGAAGCAGAATATCGGGCTATGACATACATCACTAAGGAAATCCTTTGGCTGAAACGAGTTCTTCGTGATCTTGGGGTTTCTCATGATCAGCCGATGCACCTCTGCTGTGATAGTAAATCAGCAATCTACATTGCTACCAATTCTGTATTTCATGAACGGACAAAACACATTGAAAATGACTGTCATTTCATCAGGGACGAAATTCAACGGGGTGTTCTTCTAATGGGATCTTCAAATCACATCCCATATGTTTAGCTGAGAGATGATTCACTTTCCATAAACCTTACTGTATATTCTTAGCAATCTGTAGCATTTATGTTTGGGATACGCTCTAGTGTATATATGTTTGTGTAATCCTCTATCAATTATACGGAAATCAATTCCATACTCTTTTCACCTTATACGCACAAGTTTGATCACGGTTTGTTCCTGGAGAGTACAAAGCGTCAATATTTTTTTACAGCCCACTCTAGCTTATTCACGATGTTGAAAGGCCAAATGTAGTCGATGACACCGCAAAGCAACGCCCGTTTGTCACGGTCTATTCCAATTAACATGGAATAGTCCATGACATTGAGATCCTTCAATCAATTCGTTCAAGTAATTTTTGACCAAAAAAATCAAAACCAACTAGTATATACCTAAATAATATAACTTTAAAATTTAAATTAAATCAAAGAAAACGGAAAATGTGATATTTTTTAACGAGTTTTCAAATTAAAAAAATTAGAAATTGTGTTTTCGTGACATTTTCCATGTTTGCAAAAGTTTTCGTTTTCTGATGTTAAAAAAAAACTAATATTGTTTTCTGATGTTAAAAGATACGGTTCATGTAGTTAGTAAATATTTTAAAAATAATTTGTGTAAAGTTAATAAAAATTGCATGAATTTTATAATAAAAAAGGACTTCCATTGATTTTTATAATTATATATACATATACTAGTTACATATATCACAAAAAGTATATGTATATTGTAAATTATTACATAACTTTGACCAAAAATATGTTACCTAAAAAATGATTTTAATTAAATTTGCTCAAAATTGAAAGAAACTTACATGTAAACATTAGAAAACAAATTATATAATAGAGATAGAGCAAATCAAAATAAAATTAATAATGTGAAGAGATGTCAACCAAACAAAAATGGGAGAAGGGAGACTCCAACTCATCATTGTATATCTATGTACTGCACAAATAACCAGTTGATCTAACAAATAAGTATACAGTACACTATTGTTTTTTTTTTTTGCAAATCAGCATGGGGCACGTGCCCCACCTTCTTCCTATGTGCATCCGCCCCTAGTATCAGATGATGTTGCTTCAGGTTTGTTTCTTCAATCTCATTGTAAGCGCAAGTAGAAGAGAATATGAGTATACTCTAAATATATACTCTTAGCTCTTTTTTTATTGAGAAATTCCTTTAAATAACACTAAAAAGGTTTTTTTGTCCAAAAATACCACATTTTAGTTTTTTCCAAAAATAGCACAAAAGTTTTTTTTTTCCAAAATTACCACAAACACAAAAATTAATTTTTAAAGATGTAATTTTTTTTTTTTAAGGTTTGGGTTGGCACATTTAGTTTTAGGGTATAGTTTTTAGGGGTAAGGTTTAGTATTTAGAATTTAGAGATTAGTTTTTAGTATTAGAACTTTAATTCAATTATGTGGTATTTTTGGAAAAAAATTACATATTAATGGTATTTTTGGAGAAAAAACTAAATTGTGGTATTTTTGGATTAAAAACCAATTTTAGTGGTATTTAGGATATGGAGATGGAGTTGCTAGTGATTTATATTTATCTTTTTTTATATATATATTTTTATCTATAGTGGCGACGGAATCTTCTTTAGAGTATTGTTCTGTTTCGGAGGTTACTTGTGATTCACGTTTAGAACAGAGACCTACAAGAACCGTGCTTTTGGTAGGGCGTTCAGGTAATGGGAAAAGCGCTACAGGGAAGAGCATTCTTGGAAGACAAGCCTTCGAGTCGAAAGGTTGTGCATCAGGGGTGACTACAGTCTGTGAGCTACAGAGTTCGACGCTACCTAATGGCCAGATCCTGAATGTTATTGATACTCCTGGTAATGTGATTATGTACATGTGTGTTTGAATCTGAAAACCATCAAGCCTTGTGATATATATCTATATATATATATATACCTGTGCATCTTGTTTGTTTTTGCAGGTCTGTTTAGCCTCTCTCCATCAACCGAGTTTACGTGCAGAGAGATTTTAAGGTGCTTATCTCTGACCAAAGAAGGGATTGATGCAGTACTTTTGGTGTTTTCCTTGAGGAACAGGCTAACAGAAGAGGAGAAATCTGTGCTGTTAGCATTAAAGATCCTATTCGGATGCAAAGTTTTTGACTACATGATCGTTGTTTTCACAAATGAAGATGCCCTTCAAGATAACGGTGATACGTTTGAGGAATATGTGAATGACTGTCCTGATATCAAGGTTAGTGTGGTCTTGCTATTGGTACTGAAACCTCTTTCAGTAGATTTTCACGTTCTTACGCGTTGAGGGTTGAATTGTTTATGGTTATAGGAAATTCTCGGGGCCTGTAATGACCGCAAGGTGTTGTTTGAAAACACGGTGAAAGCCTCTGACATTCAGAGAGCTAAGCAAGTTCAAGAGCTCCTAAACTACGTTGAAGAAATCGCAAGGACGAATGAGAAACCGTATATGGACGATTTATCTCACGAGATAAGAGTGAGTGAAACAATGGACTTTAGTTTATTACACATCCCCTCTTTTGATGTCTTATATGATTGCTTATCTTGGTTATTACATCTTCATCTTAGGAAAATGAAACTGCTTTTCAAGAAAGGCAGAGGCAGATCTTGGAAATGAAGTTGAACCAACAAGACATGTCTCGGATGTTAAAAGATACGGTGAAATCTTATGAAAATCAGCAGATCAGTCACATGATGGAGAGGGTAATTAATGTGTTTTGGAGTTTTCTATATATTGTTTTGTTACTTATCAGAATGAGTCATGAATCTCACAAAAACATGAACTAATTATATAGTATCCCTCTTATAGTCTTATTGTTTGTTCAACAGTTGGAGACTAAGCTGAAAGCGACAAAAATGAGGCTAGAGCTGCAGCTGAAGAGAGAGAGCAAGATGCTAGACTTGAAATGGAGAAAAATTCAAGTGATGCAGTTGATCAGCTCAGGACGGATCTCGAGAAGGCGGAAAAAATGACCATGCAGCTTAAATGAAATTCCAAAAAGTGCACCATTCTGTGATTGATATTGTGATCAAAAGAACCAAACTTTATGCTGACTGAACTGTGCTTTTCTTACGTTGAGAGATAATTTTTTTCTAAGTTGTGTTAGTTTTTTCATGTTTCTTCTTCTACCCTTTATATGATGGTCTTAATTTTTCTTACTGATTCTACCAAAAAAAGAACTTAGTCTCTCTCTCTGTTTAATTATTATTTTTTTACCTTTTAAAGTTCTTTAGACTTGTTTCTTTAAAATATCTTTTTGGGTCAGATCATGTAGTTGTTCTGTAGAGAGGTATGCCTTTGTTTCTTTCAACTCTTTGATTCTCTATCCCTCAATCAGATGCGTAGGAAAAATGCAAGTGAAGTTGAAATCTTGTTTACTCTAGAACTACTTTCAGATGCTTACATGCACCTTACACTTCTTATGTGTCTTGCCTTTCGTAATGGAATGTCGAATAAGTTGAGGAATAAAAAACCATATTGCTTGTTGAGGACTCTTGTTGATTTTGTTGGAGTAACTTGTTCTGCAGGTTAGGTTATCTCTGTTTCAAGAATGTTGAAGTCAAAAACCTCAAAGATTCTTGTTTAGCTTTGTCGGATCACTTCAATGGAAAGATTTATATTGGTCAATCATAGTGGCAGCCTTAGCTTCAATGTTCTTTCTTCAGGCAAAATAAAAGCATAAAAGATTGTTATCTTTTCTCTTATGATTCCTTGCTTGTCAAAGTCAGACTCCTTTTGGTTTTTCTTCAGACTATAAAGATCTTCTCACCGTTTATTCTTTTCTTCCTTCATTTGTCTAATGAATATTCTGTTTTGCCTCTATAAATTACAAAACTATTTCTTTCCTTTCTCATTTGGGATAACATATCGTATTGAGTCTTGATTCTTATTTTACCTTTCTTTTGTCATTTCAAGAACGATCACTAGCCATTAGATTTCCTTTTGTAGAGGGTTGTTAGATTGGGAAACAATGGCGTTTGATTCGTCCGCACTTAGTGTGGAGAATGAGTGGAAACCTGAAAGAACTCTAGTCCTACTCGGTCGAACAGGGAATGGTAAAAGCGCAACGGGAAACAGCATCTTAGGTAAAACTATGTTTCAGTCAAAGGCAAGAGGAAAATTCATTACCAAAGAGTGTAAGCTACATAAATCTGAGCTACCAAATGGTCTGATCATCAGTGTTATCGACACTCCTGGTGAGTATTTTGTAAAGCTTTCACGATTTATCAAAAACATATATACAAATACACTGAGGTTAACCTAATGGTGGTGCTTTCAGGTCTGTTTAGTGCTTCCTCGACGACAGATTTTACCATCAGAGAAATCGTTAGATGTTTACTTTTAGCTAAAAGCGGTATCGATGCAGTGCTTCTTGTTTTCTCGGTAAGGAACCGGTTAACAGAAGAGGAACAGTCGACGCTTCGCACATTAAAGATCCTTTTCGGAAGTCAAATCGTTAATTATATAATCGTTGTCTTCACCAATGAGGATGCACTTGAAGATGGAGAAACTCTAGATGATTATTTGGAGGATTGCCCTGAGTTTCAGGTAGGTTTATTACTGTACACTAAGAGCAGTTAGTGTTGTATGAACTATCAGCATCTCTTAATTACATGATTTACATCTCTATATAGGAAATTCTCAAAGAGTGTGATGATCGTAAGGTGTTGTTTGACAATAGGCGTAATGCTTCTGTGAGGAAGAAAGAGAAGCAAGTCCAAGATCTTCTAAACCTCGTCGAACAAATCTCAAAGAAGAACAATGGAAGATCTTATATGGCTGACTTATCACTTGAGCTAAGGGTGAGAAAATATAGATTCTTTTTACAAAGCAAGAATTCACAATTTTGTATTGTGTTATCTGAGTTTTATGTTTCATCTACCTTGTTATAGGAGAACGAGGCGACAATCGAGGAAAAGCAGAAGCAGATTGAAGCAATGAAGGGTTGGTCTTCAAAACAAGAGATATCTCAAATGAAAAAGGAAGTAGAGAAATCACATAACGAAATGCTCGAGGGGATAAAGGAGAAGGTACATTCAGGTTCATTCATTGGTTTTAAATGTAATGTTATATAACATGTTGGTTTTGTTGTCTTTGGTTAGATCTCTAATCAGCTGAAGGAGTCATTGAGGGATGTAAAGGAACAATTAGCTAAGGCACAAGAAGCAAGGGAGGAAACCGAGAAAAAGATGCATGAAATTCAGAAACTATCTACTGATGAGATCAGGAGGCTTAGAGAACAACTTAACAAAGCTGAGAGAGAGACTGCTTCTTTACGCACCGAACTCAACAAGAAGTGCACTGTTCTTTAATCACATCTTATAGTCCTGTATTGTAATAATACATCAAACATATGTTATGTAGAGATAATCATGTTCTGTTCTTTAAAATCATATGTATATGCTTTGCTGTATGATATGAATCACTAAATCAGATACCATAATGAAACATTAAAAACCAGAGTATTGCCTTAACCATCACACAACACAATTTCCAAATGAGTCTTGAAGGATCAATACCTTCATTGTACTTTGAATTATTATAAACCAAAACATATTTAGAGATAGAAACTGAGTAGAGGATCCTCAGAATGAAGAGCTTTTATAAACTGTGATTGCAGCTCGTTTTTTTTTTCACGCCCACGAGATTATCCGAGATGAAGAATTTTCTTGTCGGGATCAGAGTAAGAACCTCCATTTCCAGATCCAGAACCAGCAGTCATAATGCTATGAGCAAAGTAGTTGCGTGAGGCAGCTAACGCCTCGATTGCGTTAATCTCTGAGCCACTGACCATTTGATGATGGTGTTGTTGAAACCTCTCCACTTCTGCTACCTGTTAAGAAACATACTAATTAGTTAGACATGTGACTGATTTGATATGTCTATGGTATTAATGAACACATTATGTTAACTATGTTCTTACCTTAGTTCGTAGATAGATATTCTCATTATCAAGCTCAATCTCCTGCAGAATTAATATAACCATATATTTATATAAAGATTCCACAATATGAAATTTAGAGCAAAACCTTATTGAGCTGAGCTTTACTTACTCTTTTCTGCATGTTTTCGATTTCAGCTAGAAGCAACTCATGCTGTATCTCGCAAGAAACACAAAGGAGATGTAGAATATGTATATAGACCATTCAGGAAACTGATCACAGATTAAGGTTATGTATATATAAGAGAGTCTACCTTCTTGGACCTGATCCTGGAGATAGCTTTCTCAAGGCGATTCTCAACCTGTTTAAGTTCCTTGACACTTAAGGAACTCAAAGAGTCTCCCATCAGATTCCTGCAACGTTATTAAAAAATGTGTTACATAAATAGTAATAGACCACACATATGAATATGGCTAGAGAAGCTGGTCATATATATAAAACCTGTTGGAATTTTGAATCGTTTGGATCTGTTGCCTCAGCTTTGCAGATTCTTGTTGATAGTACTGTAATTTTAAACATTATCATCACAGTAAGAACGTATACGCATATATATACATATATGATGTTAACTGTTACGTAAGCAGAGAGATTGAGGAAAAAAAAAGTAAAACCGCGGCATTGATTTCTTGGACAGTGCTGGTGTTGGTGCTATCAGAACAAGCTTTCTTGTACCTCTCAATGGTTGATCTTATGCTGTTACAAATAAACATCCAGTTTCATTCGTTATCAAGAGCATAGAGTAAGAGTACTTATGCAATTAATCACTGTGGTATATATTCGGATTAATCATAATATGGCCATAATTTTTTTTTGTCTAAAAACAACGAAATGGAAATTAAAATGCAAATGTTAACGCAGATAACCAATCACACCATACCCCAAGCTAATCACACCCTAAAATATTTTATAATAAGATCTCATTAATTTCTTTTTTAGGTTTTGTCAATATTTAATTAAGAAATTTTCACCAATCACACCAGAAAAACATTTTCTTTCATGAATTAACAAAGTCAATATAACTTTTCATGCAATAGCCACCCTTAAACAAAATAACAAAAATACCCTCTAACTAGACAATTATAGTTTGATGACATTACCCAAATGATACAATGTTTGGTTAACTAAAAAAGATAAACATAATTGAAATAATTTTAAAGATTTAGTTCAGTATACGAAACGAAGAAAAAAAAAATTCAAAGCGTGAAGTTCATCATCTTCCTTAACCAAAAAAATTGGAATAATAAATTTCGGTGAAACGAAACTGTGTTTAGAACTCTGGCAACTATAGTTTCGATTAGAACTCCGACGAGAAGCAGAAGAAGAGAAAATTTCATATTGGGTGAGTAAAACTCAAAAAAATTTCCAAACACTTTAAAAACTCAAATTTTAGTTCTTGATTTTAAAAATACTAATATAAGCTAGATTTACAAGATTTAGGTGTAAAAAATATTAAAATGTAAAGGAAAAGAAGGCTTATGAAAAACCGTGAACAATGGCTGCAATATTAGGGTTGCATATGATACACATGTTGAAAACGACTGTAAAAATACAATTATACCATCTATTAAAAACAGACTTATGGAAGTACACATTGAATAAAAGAACATTATGTACGTACACTATACCATAGAGCAAATCATAAGCCTTATTTTTCCTTAGTGTACGTATGTATTCAGAACATTACGTACATTACTGAGCACTTATAGACGTATATATTGAATAAAAGAACTTTACATACATTAATGAATGTTCGGAATGTTTGTACTATTTCTGAATAATTATAATTCTGAAGGTTATATATAGTCAACAGTATAATTATGTTTCCAATAAGATTATATATGTACGTACATAACATTAATGACTTTTGTACGTACACAGTTGCAAAAAAACCGTACATCAAAACACAGTACTAGGAAAACACATCGTACTATGTGACTAATTTTATTTATTTTATATTTTACTTTTTACTGTAGCAAACGGATTTTATTCCATATAGTCACAAAAATGAGAATAATCCTAACTGACTTAACTAAAGACTTCATTTAGTTTGTTTGTTTCAAGGGTTTAGTTGTCCAAAATTATGGAGGTGACTAACACATGAAAAACACTTTTCACTTTGACCTAAAAAAACTCACTCCATGGCTATTGCATATAATTTACCCATATTTAATTTGCATCTGGATAAGGATCTTAATTGGTTAAATTGATGGATTTAAGCAATGGCAATAAAGTCAGCATATAAACATATATGTTGCCTTTAGCATTGACAAACAAGCAATGTATATATGCCCACCAAAAAAAAAAAAACAAGCAATGTATATGTACTCTCTGTACATATAATGTAGAATAATAATATGTTTCTGTATTCAGAATTTCAGATATATTATTCAACTATTTTAATTGAAAGACAGAAAGTGCTTGTGAGACTGTGTCATGGAAAGGAAACAAAAAAAGAACTAAATATTTTGGATATATACAATATAATAGTTGAAGTGACTTCAAATCAAGATTAAAAAGGAAATGGAAGATAGAAGATGAAAAGGCCAAAAAAGGAAAGTAAAGACATGAAGAAATAGATTTGATCTGCTTAAGATGAAAGAGGAAATAAGAGTACAACATAACATTACATCTCTCGCTGCATAATTGTTTTAAGTTCCAAGAACAACTTTGTCAAAAAGCAAAAAACAATAAAAAGACTGTGTTGACCAACACTGCAACTGCTAGCTAGCATGAGGTTGGTACTTAAATACATGGTACGATCTTTCTTTCTCCTTTCTCTATCTCTTTAAGATTTTTCTTTTTTGATAAACTGACTTCTAAAATTTTCTCAAAATTATTAGGTAATATATGAAAATAGTATGTGTATTTAGTACTTAAAATTGTTCGTATATATTGCTTGTTTACTTTTCAAATATATATATATATGTATGTATATTTAGCTAAACGTATATAACATGCTTTTGAAATAAAAATTTCATATGTACATTATTTGTCTAGATTTTTTTTTTTAAATATGGGTCAACATTATTATATAGACCAAGAAAAGGTACATGTTTACATTTCAGTATCTTCTATATTTTATCTCAACTATTTCGCATCTATTTTATTCAAACAATCACTAGCAAAATTTGACATATCCCAAATTTTATATATATATTTCATTAGCATATCTTTAATTAACAAGAAATAGCTTACTTGTTATTGGCATACTCATAGAGTCGGCCACGAGTGGAGAAAACGATGAGGGCAACTTCTGCATCGCAAAGGACTGAAAGCTCATAGGCTTTCTTGAGAAGTCCATTTCTTCTTTTGCAAAACGTCACTTGTCGATTCGTCGAGTTCTCTATCCTCTTTATTTCTATCTTTCCTCTTCCCATCCTTCATTTCAAACAACAAAACAACACTTAGAATTGCTCAATTTTCAACATTATTGATAAGACAAATATACCGTTTAACAAACACCCAATTCATAATTGATATATACTACAAGAGGATATAGAATAATATATACCAGAAAATGTGTAACATTTTTGTAAATAGTAAAAAGTGGTGGTGGATAAACAAAACCCTAAAGCTAGAGTTTGAATTAATATACTTAATAGAGATCTACCAAACTCAACTTTTGTTATATATATATATATATAAAAGAGAGTAAGGATGTTGTATCCAACTTTCTCGGGAAAATAAATTAAGGATGTTGTTGATTGATCTCTAGGACGGACAAGAATCAAATTGGATCTGATGCAGATCTGATGCTGCTGGAACTAAAGGATTAAGAATATATCCAAATCTTTCACTATGAACCTAACCATACAAGATCAGGATCATATACAATAAATGTAATGCTTCTTATAAATAGGTTTCTATATGTAAAATCTATATAATAATTATTAACTTCTCATCATGACTTAAAAAAAATAGAACCGGGGAGGTAAATCTGACAAATTATTTTGACCCATCCCCTTGTACGATCTCTCCCTCTCTCTTCCATTAATTTCTAGTATAGGCTTCATGGGGTCAAATACAAAAACAACATATACGTAAGCAATTCTGACTTAGATCTAGAAGATATCATTTCAATTTTTTTGTGATAAAACTGGAAGATGTAAATACTTACACAGAACTTTTACAAAATTCATTGATCTCTAAACTGATGTATGAAGACATTCTTTAAAATGTATACACAGGAAAATCTAAGAATATTACCAAGAAGAAAAAAACAAGAAAAATATGGAGAGAGAAAACAAATCAAATTGATATAGAAGAAGAAGGCACTGATGCACATGAAACTGAAGTTATATAGTACATAAGGGAAACACACAAGAAAACATTATTACACACAAAGAAGAAAGAGAAAGAGAGGGAGAGAGAAAGAGAGAGTAAGAGACTAAACCATGCTTGGTTTCGAGAAGAGGGATGTAGAAACACAAACAGATTTGGACGATTTTCAGACCAAAGAACTCCACTTTAGCTGACAAGAAAGGAAAGAGAATCTAGCAGAGATCTACATGCGAGAAACTTAAAAATAAATAAACATAACCTAATTCATAAACCCTTGTGATCTTTCTTTCTCTCTCTATTTCTTTCATGGGGAAAGAGCATCAAACAGAAGAAAGTATTAAAAAAAAAGGAAAATATTTCATAATTGTGAAAATTAAGTTTTATGAAGGTAAAAAACCCATGACGAGTTAAGAATTATTATGAGATTGGAATCTGCATATATAGAGAGATATAAATGTAGAGTTTTTGAATGAAGAGATGTGTACAAAGATGGGAACTTGATGAGATCAAGAAGTGTTTTCCTTTATGAGAAGAAGAAGTAAAGACATGACAGACAGACCTGAGAATTGCTTCACCCAACTCAATTCAGCTTTCGGAAACTCTCTCTTTCTCTCTCTTTCTCCTTTATAAAGAAAACAAAACAAAAGGAAAAAAAAAAGTTCAAAGAGTTTTTTTTTTTTGCGAATCCCAAAAACAAACCCAAATTATTTTCTCTTCAAAAACCCTAAGCTTCCCACTCAATATGTCTATTTGTAGACGTTTCTTTCTTTTCTCACCTTCCAATGTCCCAAAGAGAGAATGTGATTGCTGCGGTTGCGGTTGCCAATGCGATTGTTACATAGTTAAAAAAAAAAAAAATGTGTATGGCTTAGGAATCACAAATTTTGGCAATGTGATAGAAAAAGAAATTAATGAGAAAGAAAAAAAAAGTTATTTTAACCTTTCAGTTAAGCTAAAATCTCATATATAAAGTATTATAAACTAAAAATTCCTAAATATCTGAAGTGTTAATTTTTCATTTTTTCATTTCTAATTTTGAGAGAAATTGAGAATCTAGCTAAGCTACATGCGCCATCATTTCATATTTTGGTCAAGTTCACGGCAGGACCAAGATTTGGGATTTCAGAAGATACGATTTAGGGATGTATGTATCTTTCTAATATTTTCATTACTGGGTATGACGTAAGAAGGTTTCGTTTCATGGTAGAAAAAAATGGCAATTAATTTTTTTAATAATTTAAACTCTTGGGGTATCAGTGGTAGCTTATCAGAGTCTGAAAAATTGGAATTAAATTCAATATCATGGTTTTCTGAATCCCTGATTACAAAGAAAACGCCAGAAACAAGCATATTATTTCACTAAATTATATAAAACGATAACAAATATTGATTGAATTAGTTCATGACCAAAAGTATTATAACTTAAAAATAACATTATTTAAGAAAACTATTGAACGATTGAGAGCAGTTGTAAATATAAATAGCTCCTTGCTTACATACGACATTTATTTCTTTAACCATGAAACTTTTTACCACAATATTTTATTATAATCTTTGTCATTATTTTCAGTTTTGATGATTGTAATAATCTCTAAAATGCTAAAAGAAAAAAAAAGGTAAGGAAAAGGTTGAAAAAAAAAACATTACTTAATTTTCTCACTACCATTTCATCCACATGAGGACAATGTTTCAGACATTTTTTTTTTTTTTTTGTAACCGGAAGAATCCATGACCGAACCATAAACTAATCCATTAATATTAGAAGTTTTAATTTTCTAATTAAAGCGTGGATAGTGACCAACGAAGATTATATAGTAAAAATATGTAAATTTAATCGTAAAATATCTGGATGACAAACCCTATCATATATAAATCCAAAAGAATTTTTTGCACCACCCAAAATATATCACTGTGTTCCACCACTCATTGCTTATTAATGTTTATTTTAAACATGTGTGATTTATATTAGTAACCTAACATTTAACTTTACATTTTTTTTAACACATACATAACTTACACGTAAATATACGTAAGTATGTTTCATTCTTTCAAGAAAGTGAGAAACATACCAAACCAAAAGTTGAAAAGTTGAAATATCTGTATATGTTTTGTATCTACATTTTGAGATTAATACATATGTATCATGTATATTTTAAAATCATATCGAATTTTTATATTGACACGCAATATTTATGATTTTAAGATTCCTTTGGTGGAAAATTAAAGAGAAAGGTGATTTTGCAGAGCTTAATTTAGGGCTCGAAAGTGACACGCAAATTGTAATATTGCAGAAGAAAGAGAGATAGGGAAGAGAGAGAGAAGATGTTGACGTTCTTGGTACATCTCCTCATTTATTTGCCCTAGCTAGCTTCCATCTTCTCTTTTGACTCTTTCTTTTTTTTTTTTTGAAAATAATCTTTTGACTCTTTCTTAAGTCATTTTTTTTTTGTTTTGATTTTTTTCCTTCGTTAATCAGACGAAACTCTAAAACTCAAAACCCATTTTTATATCTTACTAACAAGTTACCAATTTAAGCCACTCAAAATTGTTGTTAAACAAATGTTTTAGAATACGTTGTTTAGGAAGTCAAATGGCTCTTCCAAGACAGCCTAAATTTTAATTTAAAAGGTTTTTTGTATTAAAAAAAATCAGCAATCTTTTAGATCTTTTGATAATCAAAATTTAGGGCATATAGATAGATAGATTCAATCTACAAATTTATACGGCCAGGCCCAAACTTTTTTAATCGTTTAGCAAAAAAAAAAATTACTAGATATTTGGAATTTTCAGTTATTTTCTTAATCTTCATGGATCTTTAATTTGTCGTTCGTTTCTTTTCTTAAATAAATTTAACATAAAAACAAACAAAGGATTAAGAAGTTTTTTCTAACAAAAAAAAAAAAAACTACGGACGGCCATCACAACTTATTATTAGCCGATCAACATGGGCTGCTACTCTGTGTTATAACTATAAAATCGGCAGTTAAAAATGATTGTTGTTTAGCTATGAAAAAAAAATAGATTTGAAAGTCAAGTAACTTTAGGATGGGATGGGTGAGAAATTTTCGTAAATTAAAGTTTGATTTGTGCCAAAAGGTTTAGTTATTCTAAACTCCTAATTAAATTAGATAATATGTTGCCTCAGTAACTTTCCAAGGCATTAATTTGCAGTTGTTTTGGTCAACTTCCACGGCTTCAAATAGTTATAAGACCAAATAAATGTGATTTTAGTTAAATTCGAATTTACATCTTTGTTCTTATAATCGATCATTAAAAAAAAAATTGCTTTTCTTGTATTAAGCTCAGACAACTTGGCTGTATTAATGACGAGTTAGAAAGATGTTGAAGTTGTGCTCGGGACGATTCTGGAAACACGTTTTCATAAAGTTAACACCACCGGTCGGGCCTAAACTTAGAAACCCAATAATACATAGACCAAATACATTTTCTTTCCAAACAAAAACTAAAAAGAAAATGATTCCTTTTCATATATTTTTGTGTATCAGGTTCAAAAAATTAAACAAAAAGAAGACATCATGTGTAATCGAGGCACATGAGCTTTCGCTTGTGAGAATAAAAAAAAAACAAAGAAAGCAAAAGCGACGAGTGTTGCTACAACCTCCATGTTCACGAGGATTGTTTGTATTGGAACAAAAACATCAAAGTCACTCTTCTTGTCTATTGCTAACATATATTTCTGTACCAACACTGATGGATGTCCACACTCGCTTTACTGATTTATTTCCCGGGACCTGTCCACAAAGCCAGATTAGTTTCAAGCCAAGTCCCAATGAGAAATGAAGTATTAATTAATTAAATATCTTTACTTAACTGGTAGAAGTAAAGACGTCTTTACTTCCAAGTCATCGAGCTCCCAAGTCATGGGATCCCCAATCCAATCATCTCCTTGCTTATCGGGATAACCGTGGACCGACCATCCTGGATGAGGAAGAATTTGGACCAACTCTTGTGCTTGAGGGTTACTATATGGATCACATATATCATGCGGTTTCTCTAGATGTTCAGCGTTTTCAGGGCTGCGATATAGATGATGTCACCCGAGGCACTTGTATGATATAGAGGACATTGACAATAGATTATCTTTACTTTGAAGTTTGGAGACACTGGTAGCTAAGCATAAAAAGATATTAAAACAAATCATCTCTTATAATTCAGACTGAGAAAATCAAGAAAGCCTAGAAAGCCAAGAAAGCTTTTTGATATGAAAGATCGATAGAACGCTACTAATTAATCACAAACCTTTGGTCATCATCATGCCACGGCCATTATAGTAATAACCACCATTAAAACCTTCTGCAGCATTAGCCCGCAGATACAACATAAGCCACATGTATTTTGCCCTGTTAAAATTGGATTGCTTCAGAGTTTTATAAGCCAAGTAAGTGACAGTAACTTCTCCTACACGCAACTCAGATTGGCATAAACACATATTGAAAACTAAAGAATCTGAACTGGAAAAAAAAAGAAGCGCGTGTATATGAAGAAGTGGAATAGGCGCGTGGAAGTTGGAGAATTTCGCGCGTGATTTATTGCGGTAAAAAAAAAAGGTAAGATGTCACAATCTGAAATCTGAATGATTGCTTCTTCTTTTTTGCTATTGGAAGCATCCCTATTATTATTACACCCTTACATTATTTATAAATTACATACAGACCCAAAAGTTTTGATTCCTTACAAAGCAACCCTTTACTTTTTTTCAGTAAAGAGATATTCCAAAAGGAAACGTCCTTTTCAGTCAGAAAACTGAGGACCCTTTGTATCTTTCTATGAGTCTTTGAGCGATTTAAACGATAATTGGCCAATAGGGGACCATGTGTTCTGCTTTTCAGATGAAGACGAAGCTTTATAGTAGTAGAAGAAGACAATGTCTTGTCTTCTAAGTGGTGGTGTGGATCATGGTTGTTTCTCTCCTCTAAATCTTTCTCATTTCGTCTTAAAAGCTTCTGGGTACATGGCAAGTTTGCACCTTGGGGCTGCTGCTTTGTTAATCAATGAGGTCGTGTTCGGCTCCTCCTTGATTGGTTTCAGAAGTAAACGGTTTAAACGAGTTTCAGAGGTTAGGGTTACAAGCAAATATTCCTTTTTTTGAGTTTTTTTTAGTGAAGTATTGTTTTTGTGGTTGTTTTGAATTTGTAGAGATGGAGGTTTCGTGTTCAACAGATGTCAGAGAAGGAACTGAGGACTAAACACGAACTGGCTCGTTCTGCTAAAAGGTGATGACTTTGTGCTCTCTCTGTGTGTGTAATTGTGGTTAGTGAAAATGTTTATGAACTTCATCACTCATTAGAATTGTGTTGTGGAGTTTAGGATTAAGCCAGTTATGATAAGAATTGTGTGGTTCTGGTGATTGAGTTCTTTATTTAGTTGTGGTTGCTTTGAAAGATGATGATTTCAGCTTCATCAGCAGTTTTCTCTTTAGATAAGTGTGATAGAACCCTACACTGATTTTGTAATTTAATGAGAACAATCAAAGTTACTTTAGTTTTGGCAATGTTTCATAGAGTTAGTCTCTCTGATGTTGCAGAAGCGAGTCTTTGAGACGTATTCTGAAGCAATATGGAGTATCAGTTGAACATTCTGAAGAAACTAAGACAATTAGTAGACTTGATGACATAAATTTTGAAGAGGAGCATGACGCTGTTGTTCCTTCTTCTGTTATAGATGACTCTAAGATGGTATATCACTGAAGTTCTTTGTCCTTAAATGGTATCTATCTGAATTGGGGAGATCCTAACTTATATTAGTCTTTGGTTAATTGATGAGCACTGACAGAACACAACTGAGGAGTTACCTGATTTACGTCGGCAAGAGAAATACAGTGAGACTGTTAGCACTGCAGAGAATCTTTCAGGACGAGACCAACACAAATTGGGACATGTAAGAACATATCCCTACAAGCCAGTGTCCCACTTTCCTATCCATTAGGAGGGCTAAGGATTTTGAGTTTGCTTTCAGATTCATGTTTTTGTTTGTCTTCTTGGATAGTATATTGAGTTTTCTTACTACGTTTGGATCCATGTGTTCAAGCAATGCTTTGGTGGTGTTAGCCTAAACTCTTGCATTAGATGTTTGTTTGGATCTTGATGCAACTTAGAATTGTATACTCTTAGTGTTTTTTTTCCAGCCTGTAATCATGTCTCTCTTCAGTTAAACTCAGGTGTTTTGTTCACTTCTCTGCTTCCTGTTCTTGGATTGTGCATCGTCTGCATAATTGGGACGCTACACACAATAATCTCCAGAAAAACATCAAAAGGTCATCCCCCCCCTGGCTCCAAAGGAACAAGGTGGAGAACTGCATTGAGTGATAGGAACGAGCCACTTGCTTCTGATGAAAATGATTCGTCGCCAGAAGACAGTGTCAGTTGCATACATAAGTTCTGCATAATATTCGTTTACAGATTATGCTTCAGTTGTTAAAGAAGCTAACTGCATGCAGGCCGCTCCAGCGAATCAGGAAGCTACGGATGAAATGAATGAAGCGTATAGCAGAGTCGAGCTCGAGTACAAGAGATTTCTGTTGGAATGTGGAGTGAGTGAATCTTAGATTCTGGTCTCTTGGAGGTTCAAGTAAATCATGAGAAACCATGGCTGCTTCTAACACTCGAAGAACTTTTTGTTTGGTGGTTTGCACATACTGTTATACCAATGAAATCATTTATTAGATATGAGTATGTAAATTGTGAATATAAAGGGTTTAATGGGATTTGAATTGGATACATCAGTTTGTATGGAGCAAAATGGGAGTATTAAGTAAAAGCTTAAAATGAAATGAATAGAAAGTATTGGCTCTACGAAGGTAAAAAAATGAACAGAATTACAAACAGAGAACCAAAACCGTTAAGTAGCAGAGTTTCTCAATGCAAAGGTGGTGGAAAAAAATCCATCGAATAGAAAACAATTTTAGAAACTCTGCAGTTTGGGCAGGGCTCAGTTAAAGCCGTACATGTCAAAATTCTTGTCGTCCGGTGGTCTTGTGTTGTTGCCACCTTCAGGCACTCTAAAGCTGTCCATTGGAGGAGGACCTGCAGAGGCAGGTGCCGCTGGTGCCACCCAATGTGGGGTGGTCGGAACAGAGAAGTTAGAACCAGAAGCCTCTTGATGTAAGACAACAACATTAGGATTTGCTTGTGGTGAGTTTCCTGTGGTCCTTCGGTTTGAGGAATTAGCAGAGGCTAGAGACGTTGGGTATGATTGTTGTTGCTGATTCTTCATTGGTGATTTGGGCCGCAGCGATTCTATATCAGGAGTAGTCACAACGAGATGTGGTGCGTCTGGAGGCGGATTCCTCCCTCCTCCTCCTTGCCACACTTTACCCTCCTTGTCCGCAAAATTCCTCACATAAGCCTAAAGTACACAATATCCAAAACAGGTCAAACACATCTTACACATGCTGTCAAAGAAGTTCCTTGCATAGTTCTAAAGCTCATGTAAATACAGGAAGAGGTGGAGATAGATGTTTGCAGAGTGTATGAGATTTTACCTGTGATTCAAAGTTTGAGGAAGAAAGGCCTTTTCCAACAGTAAGCCATCCAGCTCGAATATTGTGGTCTTCACCAAAAAGCTCAAGCCTCCGGCGACCAAGTGCAAAATGCTCTATTATCCTATACATATCTTCTGGCTTCTGAGTTGAACCTACAGAAAGAGATTGAAATTACGATAAACAGTACGGATACAACTGCATAAATATTTAGATATGCCCTGTTACAATCAACCACAGAATCGTATATCCTTCTCAATGAACAAGCTCACACTATAGAGAATCCAAGACTAATCCAGCAAACTAATCACATATACCATATCCGAGAGCCAAAGGAAATTAAGGGTTTTGTTTATCGAGAACCCAAAGCTTCCCTCCCAACAATAGGCCCAAACCAGTACTAAAACACTCGACACCTTTAATCACATGAAGCAACCATCCTATTTGTACGCATTTAACTGCTGATGTAGCATAACTGATGAAATCTTATTATATTCACTTTAAAAAAACAGGAAGCTGGAAGCAGAAGAGAGAGACGGAACAAGATATGACGAGCAAAATACATTCTACTAACCATAAGGAGGCTCTTCAGCAATAATTACGTCAGTATCAATGTTAGCGTGGATTATATGTCCATCAGTGCTACGCCGAACAGTACCCTTTATCCCCATCAAGCAGTGCTCCTACACAGAGAGAAACCAATAAAACGTGTTAAGCAAAGATATGCAACACAGGAATCAAACGAGGAGGCAATGGCAGACCATACTGAACCTTGGAACGCTGAAACACAGTACGAGAATCATGACGCAAAGTTGGTGCTGCATTACTTTTGTTGGTCTTCACCCAGCAAATATCTTCACACCTTCTGAAACCCCACTGTGACACTCAAAATAAAAGAAATAGCGATGAAGTGAAAACTCTCAAGAACAACAAACCCAAAACGATAAATGAAATGGGAAATTGTTTAAATCATGTACCTTTTTTAGGCACTGGCGCCCTTGCTCAAGCCCAACACCATCACCAACCCAGAGAAAAATAAAGGAGGGCGTATCAGCTATCGCCTACAGATACATGGAAAATTTTGCTTTTGTTATAAACCACAATAGCAAAGATGGCAACCAACCTTACCCCCAAAATCTACACACAGGTCAAAATACTATATGTTCAGTATCACTATTTCCTCTACCTATTACTCAAGATGAAAAATGATATCTGCACTAGTAGATCTAGTGCTAAGCAAAGTGTAGTACAAAAAATATATCCCAAGAGAATGTGTAAAGAATAGTCACCTCAATCTTGAGATTGATAATGTCTTCAAATGTCCAATACTCCATACTATCAGAAACACCAGGAGCTCTATGGACATATTCCTCCCACGGTGGGTCAACAAGAATAACATCAAACTTTGTTCCAAATAACTCGGGAGATAACTCAACTTCATGCAAGTCGCCTTTAAAATACATTGGTGCAGAAGCTGAGTTAGATACAATCTCATCCTTCTTCTGTATGAGCTCTCTCAGCTTGGGGTAGTCTTCCACATTGGTAAGCTCCAGCTCTCGGATGAAATTCTGGGGACGCATTCCAGTATCCACAAAGTTCTGGGAATAGTCATTTTGCTCTCCCCTAGAAGGAGCTTTACCAGGAGGTCCACCACCTCGAGGAGGAACCCAACCCCCTGAATTTTTATCAGATGGCATTCCACGTCCCATTTGTCCAGAAACATTAAATGCAGGCCCAGAGAAGTTAGGTGGCCCTCCTCTGTCAGAACCTGGTGGATTAAAGAACATATTCGGGTTTGGTGGAGTGCCAATTGAAGGAAATCTTGGGCCTGATGGTCCAGGAGGAAGAGGCGAGAGAACAGGAGGAACAGGTAACATACTGCCATCAACTCCTCGGGCCCCAGGCCAGACAAGAGTCGGGGCAAATGAAGGCATGAAGACAGGGGTAACAGGACCGCCTGGAATTGGCGAGATACCAGGAGTAAGAGAATGAATAGGGCTGGGTGGTGGCATTCCAAGATTCGCAAATGGTGACGCCATGATAGGCATTGTAATGGCACCTTGTTGGTTCTCTCTGCCACCAGCAGGTCTTCCTTTCCCACCCCTTGAGGGTCTGTTCCCTCTCATGCCTTGTGGAGCCTGCGGACCTCTATTAGGGGTTTGCATAGAATGAGTTCGACCAGGGGTTGCACCTCTCTGGTTTCTTGCTTTAGCCCCTGAGTAATCAGAACTGGCTTCACCAGCTTCATCTCTCGAATCCTCCCCATAAGTTCCAAACCCAAAAGTCTCACTTCTCTGTCTACTACCTTCCTGGTTGTAAACCCACTCTTCATCATTATTCGTAGGCCTTTTAGGAGGCTGCTGACCCGATTCAGTCGTACGAGCAAAGTTGGGACCTGATTCTGCTCTGACATAATCAAGTGGCTTGGTTTGTATCTCAATTACATCATAATTCTCATTTGAAACGCCACCACTTGACAAAGCTTTAACTGCTTCACCCCTGTTTCCATCTTTCCTGCCACCCAAACGACCATGAGACCTCTCGCCTTCACTCCTTTCACGTCCTTGCCTTGGGAACTCCCGTTCCCTGCCACGATCATAAAGCAAGTCCCCATCTTTCTGATCTTTATCACTAATACTAGAATGTCTTCTCTTCCAAGTATCCTTTGAGCCTTCTTGATCCCTATCCCTATCAGACCAGCCATCATCCCTACCTCTGGATCTCTCATCTTTCCGACCATATTTCTCTTTTTCGTAGTCTGCATCCGAATGTTCAGATTCTTGATGACGCTTCCCACTTCTGTCTGGTGTCTTAGACCTGTTAGATCGACCCACTTCTCTCACTGTCTCAGAACCATCCTTACCACTCGTTTTCTTGAGAGGACTACCCCTATCATCATCTTTCACACCTCGACTCTTACTCTTATCCTCTCTACTACTAGCCTTCAAACTCCTATCAGACTTCGAATGACTCCTACCCTCACCATGTTCATTACTAACAAAACCTTTCTCTCCACCACTACTATCATGTCTAGAATCAGAAAGCTTACTACTTTTATAATCACCATCATTAACAGGAACAGCAGCTTCATCCCATCTCTTCCTCTTACTCGAATCAGAAGAAGACCCATGAGTTCGTTCTCTCCCGTCTCTCTCTCTCTTATCAGAACCCTTGGAATCACGATCTTGATGCTCTGCATCAACCAGAGACTTGTTATCTTCTTTGCTTTTACTCCCACCGCTTCGAGAACTCTCAAAGTCCGATGCTTTAAGACTCATCCTTCTCTTCTCACTTCTCTCCCCACCTTCTTGCTCTCCATCTTCATACCAAGTGCTCAGCTTCTCCAACGAACTCTCTTCTTGTTTCTTCTTCATTTGATTTTAGTCTGTGTTGCGAAAAAACTGTGCTACAAAACCCTAAACCAACGAAATTAGGGTTTCAACAACACCCACGATTAATTCCACATTCGACGCAACGGTTCGGTCTCCATAAACTGAGTATCCTTGCTTAAAACATCACCTACAGAGTTCAGATTTTTCGAATCTAAATCGTTTCCAGGTTCCTGATGAAAATTTTGACTTCAGATATGGAATTAAGCGAAGAAGATCGGAGTATGATGTGTCGGGAAGAAGAGTGGGTTTGAGGGAGAGAAGAGAAAAGAACACTACGAAGTGCGAGGAACACGATCGACATACACAAAGTCAAATAGATTGGGCCAAGCCCATTTACATGTAGTGTCTAAACTTGTGTTAAAAAAAAAATGATTATCAATTTGTTAGACGGCTGGATATCTAATTAAAAAAATACACAAAACCATCATAATTAGGGAAAATACCATGAAGATTGAGTCTAGTAAGAAAAAGTTTTAAAAACAAACTATCAAGACAATTTGTGTGATTGTTGTTAAACACTTACAACAGTAACTATCCACAAATGCTATGTTATACGCAGTGTTCAAGAAAACGCTAGGCGGTATCTGGGCAGTGACCCAGCACCTAGCGCATAGAACGCTTAGTTGGGGTGTAGAAAGTTTTTAGGCGGTTTAAGCGTTTAGAACATAAAACATTATATATATATATATATATATATAATTATACAAAAATATATGTTATAAAACTAAAATTTTTTATAAATTATAAACAAAAGTAAGAAAATACATTTATTTAAGTTATATTAACAACATATAAATGTTTATAATTACGTATATATAGATATAAAACATAATAATTTAAATATATGTAATTTAAAAATCAAAAATAAATATTAAAATAAAATTTATGTAAGTTATATTAAGCGGTTTAGGCGGTCATCTAGGCGTCTGGTTATACGGCGCAGGAATATACTAAAAGCTAAAGTAAAGTTGCTAAAGTAAGACATCAAACAAATATTTCATCGGTTTCAACATATAAGATGTTTTAAGTAAAAACACGCAGATTAAGAAATAATCATTTTTAAAAAATTCAACCAATTATAAACAAGACTGCATAATAAAAAATATTAAACTAATGTAAAAGTAACATAGAAACTTGAAAACATCAATATTATGAAACAAAAAAACTTCTCAAAAACATCCTATATTATAAAACATATACAGATTTGAACTGGTGACCATAAAGCTACATATGGTTTCATATACCAACTAAACTAAAGATACTATTTGGTTATATTCACGGAAAAACGATCTGTTTCCCCTCCATAAACTTTCATATAGCACCACATCCACCCAGTTTTTAAACGTCGATCTCTGTCCCCTCAATTTGTAAGTTTCAGTCCAGTATCCCCCCAAATTTAAAGTTCGAAACTTCTGTCCACACATTATGCTAAAATCGTGGTTTATCATTGGTTTACTGTTCCAGGAAATACATTAACCGCATGCCAACAAAATTAAACCGGATTAACCCAGAAATTAACCCAAATCGACCCGATTCAACCCGTTAAACAATACCCATTTATCCTAAAATCCCCAAAATATAAAAATCCCCAAATCCCCAAATCGAAGAACCCTAGAAAGGAAAAAATCTCAATTTCCATGGATTCGAATGAGCTGGAGACGAATGCGATAGTCGTTCATGACGAGGCTACTGGGTCTGTTCCGTCAGAGGAAGGAGCAGAAGGTCTGATCCAAGACGATGAACCCGACGATGAAGATCCAAGAGAGCGAGACACGTTTGACATCGAGAAAGCCGTAGTGGAGTTTATAGACGAACCATCGATCGTTCATGATGAGTATCCGGACAGTTCAAGTGATGAAGATGATGAAGCTCGTCGAGTGAGAAAGCGGAACAACATCAGAAAAGTCGATGGGACTTTGTACTATCACCAAATATTCTTCAACGCCATTGCATTTAAGGAAGCTGTACTCGGCCATGCTCTGAAGACTGGATGCAACATCGCACAGTACATGTATGATAAAACCAAGATTGGATTTAGATGTGCTGGAGATGGATGTATTTGGCGCATATATTGTGCAATCACTAAGAAATGTAGGAGGTGGAGGGTGAATAAGTACATTGATAAGCATACATGTAATCCGAATGGAGATTGTGAGATGTTGAAGGTTCTTGTTATCTCTAGGTTGTTTCTAGATCAAATTAGAGAAGAACCTGAGTATTTCATGCCAATATAGATAGAACAAACCATTAAAGCGAAATGGAAGATCACTGTATCCAGGCCTCAATGTCAAGCTGCAAGGAATAAAGCTTTGAGATGGATTGAGAAAGAGTATGATGAGCAGTTTGCAATGCTCCAAGATTACGCGTCTGAGATACGAGAATCAAACCAAGATTCAACTGTTGAAGTTGACACTGTGACTAACGATGCAGGAGAAGAGGTATTCAACAGTTTCTATGTCTGCTTTGATGTGCTCAAGAGAACATGGAAAGATTCTTGTAGGCCACTAATAGGTTTAGATGGAACCTTTATAAAAGGTAAAGTTAAAGGTCAGTTGTTGGTTGCTTTAGGTAGAGATTCAGATAATGCTATCTACCCAATAGCATGGGGGTGTGTACAAGTAGAAAACATAGTAAATTGGTTGTGGTTTGTGAGGAAGATTAAGGCTGATTTGGGACTAATGGATGGTGATGGTTATATCATAGTCTCTGATCGCCAAAAGGTAATAAACATTCTGATTTTGGGTTCATTGGTAATGTGTTGTATTTATTCAGTTATTAACCTCTTGCTTTTTTTTCAGGGACTTATCCGAGCTGTTGAGTTAGAGCTACCAAAAGTTGAGCATAGAATGTGTGTCCGACACATTTATGGCAACTTGAAGAGAAACCATGGGAAAGATAAAAGATGAAGAAGTATGTCTGGGATATTGCATGGAGCTACAATGAGAAGGATTTTGAAGCAAACATGATCAAGCTTAAAAACTACAGTGAGATTTTCTGGCGTGATGTTGTAAAGTCGAAACCAAGAAATTGGTGCAGGGCGTTCTACAAGCAAGGAAACTTCTGTGAAGATGTTGAGAATAACTCAGTCGAGTTATTCAACAACTCCATTTTGAAAGCCACGAACAAAGCATTTGTGCCAATGCTTGAGACCATAAGGAGACTTGCGA